>NC_029772.3:86784115-86784578 GCF_000817695.3 Arachis duranensis
TCTACCTTAGGCCGGGCGCATATCTCTTAGATTCCCCAACAGAATCTTCGTGGTATAAGCTAGATAGATGGCGGCATTCATAGGGATCCGGAAAGTCTAACCTTGTCTGTGGTATTCCGAGTAGGATCCTGGGAATCCGGAAGGTCTAACCTTGTCTGTGGTATTCCGAGTAGGATTCCGGTATTGAATGACTGTGACGAGCTTCAAACTCCTGAAGGCTGGGCGTTAGTGACAAACGCAAAAGAATCAATGGATTCTATTCCAACCTTATTAAGAACCGACAGATGATTAGCCGTGCTGTGACAGAGCATTTGGACCATTTTCACTGAAAGGATGGGATGTAGCCATCAACCAAGGGTGATGCCTCCAAACGATTAGCCGTGCAGTGACAGCGCATAGGACCATTTTTCCGAGAGGATTAAAAGTAGCCATTGATGATGGTGATGCGCTACATACAGCTTGC
>NC_029772.3:86784725-86786455 GCF_000817695.3 Arachis duranensis
CCAAAGAGCCATTATTGTTGATCACAATTTCGTCCACCAAGTTTTTGGCGCCATTACCAGGGAATGAAAAGCAATGAATTTTGCAAAATGGAATAACAAATGAATCACAATTTCGTCCACCAAGTTTTTGGCACCGTTGCCGGGGACNNGTTCGAGTATGGACAACTGACGGCTCATCTTGTTGCTCAGAATAGGTAATTTTTAGGTAATTTTCTTTTCAAAAATCTTTTTCAAAATTTTTCTTTTCTTTTTCGTTTTCTCCAAAAATATTTTCGAAAAAATCAATAAAAATCCAAAAAAAAAACTAGAAAATCATAAAAACCAAAAATATTTTGTGTTTCTTGTTTGAGTCTTGAGTCAATTTCTAAGTTTGGTGTCAATTGCATGCTTTTAAAAATTTTTCTTGCATTTTTCGAAAATCCCATGCATTCATAGTGTTCTTCATGATCTTCAAGTTGTTCTTGATAAGTCCTCTTGTTTGATCTTGATGTTTTCTTGTTTTGTGTTGTTTGTTGTTTTTCATATGCATTTTTTGTTTATTAGAGTCCATGCATTAAAGATTTCTAAGTTTGGTGTCTTGCATGTTTTCTTTGCATCAAAAATTTTTTTTCAAAATTATGTTCTTGATGTTCATCATGATCTTCAAAGTGTTCTTGGTGTTCATCTTAACATTCATAGTGTTCTTGCATGCATTATGTGTTTGATCCAAAATTTTCATATTTTGGGTCATTTTTATGTTTTTCTCTCTCATCTTTAAAATTTCAAAAATCAAAAAAATATCTTTTCCTTATTTTTCTCATAATTTTCGAAAATTTGAGTTGACTTAGTCAAAAATTTTAAAAATTAGTTGTTTCTTTCAAGTCAAGTCAAATTTTCAATTTTAAAAATCTTATCTTTTCAAAATCTTTTTCAAAAATCATATCTTTTCCATTTTTTCTTCTTATTTTCGAAATTTTTAAAAAATTATTTTTTTCAAAAATTTTTTCTTATCTTTTATATCTAATTTTCGAAAATTAGCTAACAATTAATGTGATTGGTTCAAAAATTTGAAGTTTGTTACTTTCTTGTTAAGAAAGGTTCAATCTTTAAGTTCTAGAATCTTATCTTATAGGTTCTTGTTAGTTAAGTCATTTTAAAAAAATTAAATTTTTTCAAAATATCTTTTTCTTAAAAATCTTATCTTTTTATCTTATCTTTTTCAAAAATTTTATTTCAAAATTTGATTTCAAAATATCTTATCTAACCTCCTATCTTCTTATCTTTTCAAATTCGATTTCAAATCTTTTTCAATCAACTAACTAACTTTTTGTTTGTTTCTTATCTTTTTCAAAACCACCTAACTACTTTTCCCTCTCTAATTTTCGAAAATATCTCATCTCTTTTTCAAAAATTCTTTTTGTTTTAAATTTTAATTTTAATTATACCTTATATTTAATTTTCAAAAATTACTAACCTTTTTTTTTCAAAATTATTTTCGAATTTCTCCCTCTCTTTTCTTATTCTATTTAATTATTTAATTACTAACACTTCCCTTCACCTCTCTTCATCCAAAAATCCGAATCCATCCTTCTTCATTCTTCTACCCCCTTCTTCTTATACTAACATAAAGGAATCTCTATACTGTGACATAGAGGATTCCTCTTCCTTTTCTTGTTTTCTTCTCTTTCATATGAGCAGGAATAGGAAAAAAGGCACTCTTGTTGAAATTGATCCAGAACCTGAAAGGACTT
>NC_029772.3:86786609-86787012 GCF_000817695.3 Arachis duranensis
CTCTATGAAGCTTGGGAAAGATACAAGCAGATGACCAAAAAGTGTCCTTCTGACATTTTTTCAGAATGGACCATATTAGATATATTCTATTATGGTCTATCTGAATTTTCGAAAATGTCATTGGACCATTCTGCAGGTGGGTCTATTCACCTGAAGAAAACGCCTGAAGAGGCTCAAGAACTCATTGACATGGTTGCAAACAACCAATTCATGTACACCTCTGAGAGGAATTCCGTGAATAATGGGATACCTCAGAAGAAAGGAGTTCTTGAAATTGATGCTCTGAATGCCATATTGGCTCAAAAAAAATGTTAACTCAGCAAGTCAACATGATTTCTCAAAGTCTGAATGGATGGCAAAATGCATCCAACAGTACTAAAGAGGCATCTTCTGAAGAAGAAGC
>NC_029772.3:86787085-86788175 GCF_000817695.3 Arachis duranensis
ACATGGGTGAACCTTATGGAAACACCTATAACTCATCATGGAGAAATCATCCAAATTTCTCATGGAAGGATCAACAAAAGCCTCAACAAGGCTTTAACAATGGTGGGCGCAGCAGGCTGAACAATAGCAAGCCATATCCATCATCTTCTCAGCAACAGACAGAGAATTCTGAATGAAACACCTCTAATTTAGCCAATCTAGTCTCTGATATGTCAAAAGCCACTTTCAGTTTCATGAGTGAAACAAGATCCTCCATCAGAAATCTGGAGGCACAAGTGGGCCAGCTGAGTAAGAAAGTCATTGGAACTCCTCCCAGTATTCTCCCAAGCAATACAGAAGAGAATCCAAAAGGAGAGTGCAAGGCCATTGATTTAGTCAATATGGCCGAATGCACAAGGGAGGAGGAGGACGAAAATCCTAGTGAGGAAGACCTCCTAGGACGTCCCTCAAGCAAGAAGGAGTTTCCTATTAAGGATCCAAAGGAATCTGAGGCTCATACAGAGACCATAGAGATGAATCTGAGGCTCATATAGAGACCATAGAGATTCCATTAAACATCCTTCTACCATTCATGAGCTCTGAGAACTATTCTTCCTCTGAAGAGGATGAAGATGTAACTGAAGAGCAAGTTGCTCATTATCTAGGAGCCATCATGAAGCTGAATGCCAAGTTGTTTGGTAATGAGACTTGGGAAAATGAACCTCCCTTGCTCATTAGTGAACTGGATACCTGGATCCAGCAAATTCTACCTCAAAAGAAACAAGATCCTGGCAAGTTCTTAATACCTTGTACCATAGGCACCATGACCTTTGAAAAAGCTCTGTGTGATCTGGGGTCAGGAATAAATCTTATGCCACTCTCTGTAATGGAGAAGCTGGGGATCATTGAGGTACAGCCTGCCTTGTTCTCATTACAATTGGCGGACAAGTCATTGAGACAGGCTTATGGAATAGTAGAGGACGTGTTGGTAAAGGTTGAAGGCCTTTACATCCCTGCTGATTTCATAATCTTAGACACTAGGAAGGAAGAGGATGAATGCATCATCCTTGGAAGACCTTTCCTAGCTACAGCAGGAGCTGTGATAGATGTC
>NC_029772.3:86788270-86788644 GCF_000817695.3 Arachis duranensis
GTGACAAAAGAGAGTAAGCATGAAGAGCTTCTCTCAGTTCAGAGTCAAGAAGAGCCCCCACAGTCAAACTCTAAGTTTGGTTTTGGGAGGCCACAACCAAACTCTAAGTTTGGTGTCAAGACCCCATATCCAAACTCTAAGTTTGGTGTTGGGACTATACAACATTGACCTGATCACCTTGTGGCTCCATGAGAGCCACTGTCAAGCTATTGACATTAAAGAAGCGCTTGTTGGGAGGCAACCCAATTTTATTTATCTAATCTTTATTTTATTCTATTTTGTTGTTATTTTGTGTTTTATTAGGTACATGATCATGAGGGGTCACGAAAAAATCATAAAAATTAAAAACAGAATCAAAAACAGCAGAAGAAAAA
>NC_029772.3:86788737-86790554 GCF_000817695.3 Arachis duranensis
ATGCATCTGGCCGGCGTTCAACGCCAGAACAGAGCATCATTCTGGCGCTGAACGCCAGAAACAAGCAACATTCTGGCGCTGAACGCCAGGAATGTGCCCAGAGAAGAAAAGCTGGCGCTGAACGCCAGCAACAAGCATGAAACTGGCGTTCAACGCCAGAAACATGCTTTACATGGGCGTTGAACGCCCAGAAGGTTCACCACATGGCGTTTAAATGCTAGAATGGTGAGCAAAGGCAATTTACATGCCTATTTGGTGCAGGGATGGAATTCCTTGACACCTCAGGATCTGTGGACCCCACAGGATCACCTCAGGATCTGTGGACCCCACAGGATCCCCACCTAATATATTCCCACCTTACCTCCTAATCCTAGTTTTTGTGATTACTCTTCCCCATGTCACACTTCCCAACACTCCTCACCAATCACCTCAATTCCTTTTCCCAATTACCCCATTCACCACTCACATCAACCCACTCTTCCCCATAAACCCCACCTACCTTCAAAAATTCAAACCATTTTCCCACCCATTCCCACCCAAAATGGCCGAACATACACCCTCCCCTCTCCCTATAAATACCCTTCCATTCTACTTCATTTTCACACAACACAAACCCCTCTTCTCCCACTTAGACGAACCTACCTCTCTCCCTCTCTACCATATTCTCTTCTTCTTTTCTTCTTCTTCTCTCTTCTTTTGCTCGAGGACGAGCAATATTTTAAGTTTGGTGTGGTAAAAGCATAGCTTTTTTTTTTGCTTTTCCATTACCATTAATGGCACCTAAGGCCAGAGAAACCTCAAAAAAAAAAAAGAAAAAAAAAGGGAAGACAAAAGCTTCCACCTCTGAGTCATGGGAGATGGAAAGACTCATGTAAAGGGTTTATAGCTCAGTGGTAGAACATTTGACTGCAAATCAAGAGATTCCTGAGATACCTCAAGGGATGCACTTTCCTCCCAACAACTATTGGGAACAACTCAACACCTCCTTAGAAGATTTGAGCCACAATGTGGAACAATTAAGGGTGGAACATCATGAGCACTCCATCATTCTCCAAGAAATAAGAGAAGATCAAAGAGCAATGAGGGAGGAGCAACAAAGGCAAGGAAGGGACATAGAAGAGCTTAAGGACATTGTTGGACCTTCAAGAAGAAGACGCCACTAAAGGTGTTGGTCCTTCAAGAAGAAGACGCCACTAAAGGTGGATTCATTCCTTGTTCTTTATTTCTTTCTGTTTTCGGTTTTTAATGTTGTGTTTATTCATGTTTTGTATCTTCATTTCATGATCATTAGTATGTAGTAACCATTTCTTAAAGCTATGAATAAAATCCATTAATCCTTCACCTCTCTTAAATGAAAAATGTTTTAATTCAAAAGAACAAGAAGTACATGAATTTCTAATTTATCCTTGAATTTAATTTAATTATATTGATGTGGTGACAATACTTTTTGTTTTCTGAATGAATGATTGAACAGTGCATATGTCTTTTGATATTGTTGTTTATGAGTGTTAAAATTGTTGGCTCTTGAAAGAATGATGAACAAAGAGAAATGTTATTGAGGATCTGAAAAATCATGAAATTGATTCTTGAAGCAAGAAAAAGCAGTAAAAAAGCAAAAAGCTTACAAAAAAATGGCAAAAAAAATAAAAAAAAAATAAAAAAAAGAAAAAAGAAAAAGCAAGTAGAAAAAGCCAATAGCCCTTAAAACCAAAAGGCAAGGGTAAAAAAGGATCCAAGGCTTTGAGCATCAATGGATAGGAGGGCCCAAAGGAAATTAAATCCAGGCCTAAGCGGCTAAATCAAGCTGTCCCTAACCA
>NC_029772.3:86790693-86791181 GCF_000817695.3 Arachis duranensis
CCTCTAACTGGGGACTCTAGCAAAGCTGAGTCACAATCTGAAAAGGTTCACCCAGTCATGTGTTTGTGGCATTTGTGTATCTGGTGGTAATACTGGAAAACAAAATGCTTAGGGCCACGGCCAAGACTCATAAGTAGCTGTGTTCAAGAATCAACATGCTTAACTAGGAAAGTCAATAACACTATCCGAAATTCTAAGTTCCCAGAGACGCCAATCACTCTGAACTTCAAAGGAAAAAGTGAGATGCCAAAACTGTTCAAAAGCAAAACGCTGCAAGTCCCGCTCATCTAAATATAATTAATATTCATTGATATGTTGGAATTTATAGTATATTCTCTTCTTTTTATCCTATTTGATTTTCAGTTGCTTGGGGACAAGCAACAATTTAAGTTTCGTGTTGTGATGAGCGGATAATTTATACGCTTTTTGGCATTGTTTTTAGGTAGTTTTTAGTAAGTTTGAGCTACTTTTAGGGATGTTTTCATTAG
>NC_029772.3:86791327-86791889 GCF_000817695.3 Arachis duranensis
TGAGCAAAACTCTGAAAAAGGCTGACAAAAAGACTGCTGATGCTGTTGGAATCTGACCTCCCTGCACTCGAAATGGATTTTCTGGAGCTACAGAACTCCAAATGGCGCGCTCTTAACGGCGTTGGAAAGTAGACATCCAGAGCTTTCCAGCAATATATAATAATCTATACTTTATTCGGAAATTGATGACGTAACTTGGCGTTGAACGCCAAGTACATGCTGCTGTCTGGAGTTAAACGCCAGAAAAACGTCATGATCCGGAGTTGAACACCCAAAACACGTCATAACTTGGAGTTCAACTCCAAGAGAAGCCTCAGCTCGTGGATAGATCAAGCTCAGCCCAAGCATACACCAAGTGGGCCCCGGAAGTGGATTTAAGCATCAATTACTTACTCATATAAACCCTAGGAGCTAGTTTATTATAAATAGAACATTTAACTATTGTATTAGACGTCTTTGACCAGATCCGGGATTGTATTTTGAATCCTGTGATCATGTTTTGGGGGCTGGCCATTCGGCCATGCCTGAACCTTTCACTTATGTATTTTCAACAGTGGAGTTT
>NC_029772.3:86792064-86792431 GCF_000817695.3 Arachis duranensis
ATCCGTGACACTCATCATCATTCTCACCTATGAACGCGCGTGATTGACAACCACTTCCGTTCTACCTTAGGCCGGGCGCATATCTCTTAGATTCCCCAACAGAATCTTCATGGTATAAGCTAGATAGATGGTGGCATTCATAGGGATCCGGAAAGTCTAACCTTGTCTGTGGTATTCCGAGTAGGATCCTGGGAATCCGGAAGGTCTAACCTTGTCTGTGGTATTCCGAGTAGGATTCCGGTATTGAATGACTGTGATGAGCTTCAAACTCCTGAAGGCTGGGCGTTAGTGACAAACGCAAAAGAATCAATGGATTCTATTCCAACCTAATTGAGAACCGACAGATGATTAGCCGTGCTGTGACAGG
>NC_029772.3:86792560-86798324 GCF_000817695.3 Arachis duranensis
AAAGAAGGATTGAAGGAAGAGTGAGTAGTGAAGTAGAGTTTCAAGAGGAGCACAGCACCTCCATACGCCTATCTGAAATTTCCACTATTGATTTACATAAGTATTTCTATCCCTTTTTATTTTCTATTTATTATTAATTATTCGAAAATCCATAAACCAATTTTAATCTGCCTAACTGAGATTTACAAGGTGACCATAGCTTGCTTCATACCAACAATCTCTTTGGGATCGACCCTTACTCACGTAAGGTATTACTTGGATCACCCAGTACACTTGCTGGTTAAGTTGAACGGAGTTGTGAACCATGGTATTGGCATCATGTTTTTGGCGCCATTACCAGGGAATGAAAAGCAATGAATTTTGCAAAATGGAATAACAAATGAATCACAATTTCGTCCACCACATATCAAGGGAGGAAGCTATAGCGCTCTCCCCATGAGCACAATGCTCTCCAAGGGAGCACAACAATGAACCAAGGAAGCAAGGCTTGGATGCTGCGCTCTCCTTGAGAGCTGAGCACTATTTTTGAACCAAGAAAGAGGGGGAGAGATACAGTAATGCGCTCTTGTCAAGAGCATTATCGGGCTCCTCCCAAAAATTAATTCAAGGAAAGGTTTTGCTAGTGAAAGCCACAAGGGTCGAACCCATGACCAAAAGGGGGGAAGAGGCACTAGTCTTGCAAGAAAATAAGCCAAAATTGGCGTAAGTGCACTCACAAGGATTCGAACCAAGGACGCCCCCCTCAAAGCATGCGCTAGCTTGCTTTTCTTCACAAAATAAATTGGCTAGCAATGCTTCCCCAAGGATTTGAACTTGGGACCTCACCAAAGCAAAGGGAGTGCTGCGCTCTCACCAAGAGCTGAGCGCTACTCTTCAAGCAACAACTTGACACGGCCAGGGAGGAATTGCGCGCGCAGGACAGCACCAAGGCAGCAATGCTGCGCTCTCCACAAGAGCGGAGCGCTATCCTGATGCACCCAAGGCTTGGCACGCTACAAAGGAACCAAGAAGTAAAGCCCAATGCTGTGCTCTCCACAAGAGCATAGCACTCTACTGGGAGCAACATTTGGGCTGGAAATTCAATTAAAAATCCAATATAACTCAATTCTTCACCAAATTAAAAAGCCTATTCCAAATTCTAAAATCCAAAAATAGAAGGTGTATAAATAGAAGTTAGTTTGATTTAGAAGAGAACCTTTTACCTTTTTCTTAACTTTTAGATTTTTACCTTACTTTTGAATTTTCCTTTTTGGTAGTTTTGGGAGAGTTTTCATTCTGATTCTAGATCTTAGAGAATTGGGGAGGAGAATTGATCTCTCTTCTTCCTTGTTCTTGCTTGAGCACTCTTGACTTCTTACTTTGGATCTTGGGTGGAGAATTGAAGAAGTTCTGTTTCAATCTCACCTTGAGATCTCTTGTTTACTCTTTCTACATAATTCAATTTCTGTTTACTGCTTTCATCCTTTTATTTCTTCTGCAATTCATTTTTCAATTTTCTTTTGCAATTGTTCTTGTTGGATCAAGGAAGGATTTGAGATCTAGACTTGTTTTCTAGTCTCATCCACTCCTGAGATCTACAATCTCTCTTTTAATTTCTGCAATTGAGCTACATTTACTTTCTGTTTCTAAATCTTCAATCACTTTTACTTTTCTATTCAAGATCCACTTTAATTCAATTCATCTTTTACTCTTCTATTTATTGCAATTCACTTGTTCTTGTTTAAATTCTGCAATCACAACTCCCAATTCCCTTTTACATTCAAGCAAATTTACATTTCTTGCACTTTAAGTTTCAGCAAATTTACATTTCTTGCAATTTAAGTTACTGTCATTTACTTTACTTGTTCTTTAAGATTCAGCACTTTAATTTCTTTAGCTCTTTAATTTACTGCTAATTTTCCCTCTCCCTCTTTAATTCATGCAATTTACCTTCTGTCTGCTACAAATCACTCAAATCAACTCTTGTTTGCTTGACTAAATCAACCACTAAACTAAAATTGCTCAATCCTTCAATTTCTGTGGGATTGACCTCACTCATGTGAGTTATTATTACTTGATGCGACCCGGTACACTTGCCGGTGATTTTTGTGTTGGATCGTTTTCCACACATCATCCCCCATACATCAAATAGTTCTAACTCCATTATAAATCTTTGTGGCATCTCATTTTTCTTGGGTAGGTTGCCAGCCCTTTGGCATTCATCACATCTTGACACCAAGTCCTTTGCATCCTTGAAAATGCTTGGCCAGTAGAATCTACATTGGAGCACCTTGGCTACTGTTCTTTCTCCACTAAAATGGCCTCCATATGCAGATCCATGACATTGCCAAAGCACCTCTTGTCCTTCTCCATGGGATATACACCTCCTTAAGATCCCATCAGCATACTTTTTGAACAAATATGGCTCATCCCAGATATAGTATTTGGCATCTTTGATGAGCTTTCTCCTCATGTGTTTGTTGATGTTGGTTGGTAATTCCCCAATGGCTTTAAAATTGGCTATGTCTGCAAACCAAGGGGTCTCTTGGATCATCATCAATTGCTTATCAGGAAAGCTTTCATTCAATGTAAGATGGTGTGCTCCTTCTTCTTCTTCTTGTGGAATTCATGAGAGGTGATCAGTAACTTTGTTCTCTGCTCCACTCCTATCCTTAATTTCAATGTCAAACTCTTGGAGTAGTTGCATCCATCTTATTAGCCTTGGCTTGGACTCTTATTTGGTAAGCAAGTATTTGAGTGCTGCATGATCAGTAAATACAATTACTTTAGAACCAATGAGATATGATCTAAATTTATCAAAAGTAAAGACAATGGCAAGTAATTCCTTCTCTATAGAGGTGTAGTTCCTTTGATTTTCATTAAGAACTTTGCTGGCATAGTAAATGACATGCACCAATTTATCCTTCCTCTGTCCTAAAATAGCATCCACAGCAAAATCTGATGCATCACACATCAAATCAAAGGTTAGATCCCAATATGGTGGTGCTATGATAGGTGCAGAGGAAAGTTTGTTCTTAAGTTCCTCAAAAGCTAACATGCATTCATTATAAAAAACAAAAGGCACATTAGAGACAAGTAGGTTGCTCAATGGTTTGGCAACCTTAGAAAAGTCTCTGATAAACCTCCTATAGAAGCCAGCATGTCCCAAAAAGCTTCTAATTGCTTTGTGATGAGCGGATAATTTGTACGCTTTTTGGCATTGTTTTTAGTATGTTTTTAATATGTTCTAGTTAGTTTTTAGTATATTTTTATTAGTTTTTAGTTAAAATTCACTTTTTTGGACTTTACTATGAGTTTGTGTGTTTTTCTGTGATTTCAGGTATTTTCTGGCTGAAATTGAGGGACTTGAGCAAAAATCTGATTCAGAGACTAAAAAGGACAGCAGATGCTGTTGGATTCTGACCTCTCTGTACTCGAAGTGGATTTTCTGGAGCTACAGAAGCCCAATTGGCGCGCTCGCAACGGCGTCGGAATGTAGACATCCTGGGCTTTCCAGCAATATATGATAGTGTATACTTTGCCCAAGATTTGATGGCCCAAACCGGCGTTCAAAGTCACCATCAGAATTCCCAGCGTTAAACGCCGGAACTGGCACAAGAATGGGAGTTAAACGCCCAAACTGGCATAAAAGCTGGCGTTTAACTCCAAGAAGAGTCTCTACACGAAACATGCTTCAATGCTCAGCCCAAGCACACACCAAGTGGGCCCGGAGGTGGATTTTTATGTCATTTACTCATATTTGTAAACCCTAGGCTACTAGTTCTCTATAAGTAGGACCTTTTGCTATTGTATTTTCATCTTTAGATCTTTAGATCTTTGGATCTTTTGACCATCTTTGGATCATTTTTAGATCTTTAAATCACGTTTGGAGGCTGGCCTCTCGGCCATGCCTAGACCTTGTTCTTATGTATTTTCAACGGTGGAGTTTCTACACACCATAGATTAAGGTGTGGAGCTCTGCTGTACCTCGAGTATTAATGCAATTACTATTGTTCTTCTATTCAATTCCGCTTGTTCTTGTTCCAAGATATCACTTGTTCTTCAACTTGATGAATGTGATGATCCGTGACACTCATCATCATTCTCACCTATGAACGTGTGCCTGACAACCACCTCCGTTCTACCTTAGATTGGGTGGATATCTCTTGGATTCTTTAACCGGAATCTTCGTGGTATAAGCTAGAATTGATGGCGGCATTCAAGAGAATCCGGAAGGTCTAAACCTTGTCTGTGGTATTCTGAGTAGGATTCAATGATTGAATGACTGTGACGAGCTTTAAACTCCTGAAGGCTGGGCGTTAGTGACAGACGCAAAAGAATCACTGGATTCTATTCCAACCTGATTAAGAACCGACAGATGATTAGCCGTGCTGTGACAGGGTGTGTTGAACATTTTCACTGAGAGGATGGGAGGTAGCCACTGACAATGGTGAAACCCTATATACAGCTTGCCATGGAAAGGAGTAAGAAGGATTGAATGAAGACAGTAGGAAAGCAGAGAGACGGAAGGGACCAAGCATCTTCATACGCTTATCTGAAATTCCCACCAATGAATTACATAAGTATCTTTATCTTTATCTTTATGTTTTATTCATCATTCATAACCATTTGAGTTTGCCTGACTAAGATTTACAAGGTGACCATAGCTTGCTTCATACCAACAATCTCTGTGGGATCGACCCTTACTCGCGTAAGGTTTATTACTTGGACGACCCAGTACACTTGCTGGTTAGTTGTGCGAAGTTGTGTTTATGCCATGGTATTGAACACCAAGCTTTTGGATTCATTACCGGGGATTATTTGAGTTGTAGTGATCACAATTTCGTGCACCACTTTGACATTACAAGGTGAGGGTAACTTTTCAATCACCTCCACTTTTGCTCTGTCGACTTCTATGCCCTTTTTTGAGATTTTATGACCAAGGACCACCTTCTCTGTAACTATGAAATGGCATTTTTCCCAATTTAAAACAAGGTTGGTCTCTTGGCATCTCTTTAGCACCAAGGCTAAGTGATGTAAGCAATCAAAATATGTGTTACCAAATACAGAGAAGTCATCCATAAACACCTCAATGAATCTTTCAATCATGTTTGAAAATATGGAGAGCATGCACCTTTGGAATGTTGCAGGTGCATTGCACAATCCAAAGGGCATCCTCCTATAAGCAAAGACACCATATGGACAAGTAAATGAAGTTTTCTCCTGGTCATTTGGTTCTACAACTATTTGGTTGTAACCCGAATAACCGTCAAGAAAGCAGTAGTATTCATGTCCAGCCAGCCTCTCAAGCATTTGGTCCATTGATGAGCGGATAATTTCTACGCTTTTTGGCATTGTTTTTAGTATGTTTTTAGTATGTTTTAGTTAGTTTTTAGTATATTTCTATTAGTTTTTAGTTAAAATTCACTTTTCTGGACTTTACTATGAGTTTGTGTGTTTTTCTGTGATTTCAGGTATTTTCTGGCTGAAATTGAGGGACTTGAGCAAAAATCTGATTCAGAGACTAAAAAGGACTGTAGATGCTGTTGGATTCTGACCACCCTATACTCGAAGTGGATTTTCCGGAGCTACAGAAGCCCAATTGGCGCGCTCTCAATTGCGTTGGAAAGTAGACATCCTGGGCTTTCCAGAAATGTATAATAGTTCATACTTTGCCCAAGATTTGATGGCCCAAACTGGCGTTCCAAATCAGCTCAAAACTGCCCGGCGTTAAACGCCAGAACTGGCACAAGAATGGGAGTTAAACGCCCAAACTGGCACAAAA
>NC_029772.3:86798617-86800310 GCF_000817695.3 Arachis duranensis
TTGGAGCAATGATCTGCTAAGGCTTGGCTGGCCATTGGCCATGTCTAGTGTTTTGGACCGAAGCTTTCTTTGAAAGCTTGGCTGGCTGTGAAGCCATGTCTAATTCTTGGACCGGAGTCTTTAGACTAACATTGCATGATTCCTGGAATTCTCATTAAGAATTTTGATATCTTTATTTCCTCTTCACTTAATTTTCGAAAAAATCCAAAAAAAAATTACAAAATCATAAAATCCAAAAATATTTCTTGTTTGAGTCTAGTGTCTCATGTTAAATTTGGTGTCAATTGCATGTTTCTGTTCTTCTTGCATTCATTCACGTGTCTTAAGTGATCTTCAAGATGTTCTTGATGATTTCATTACTCTGATCTTTAAATTCTCTTGACTTGAGTGTTTTGTGTTTCTCATATGCATTTTCATTTTATTAGTGTCAGTAGTATACAAACTGCTAAGTTTGGTGTCTTGCATGCATTGTTATTTGATTTTAGTTGCATTTTGATTATTCCTTATTATTAAAAATCCAAAAATATTTTTAATTTGTGTCTTTTCAAGTCAATAATACAGAGAATTGAAGATTCAGAATATACAGCAGAAGAATTATACAAAAAAAGCTGGGCGTTTAGAACGCCCAGTGAAGAAGGGCAAACTGGCATTTAAACGCCAGCCAGGGTGCCTGGCTGGGCGTTTAACGCCCAAAAGGGTAGTAGTTTGGGCGTTAAACGCCAGAATGTGCACCATTCTGGGCGTTTAACGCCAGGATGGCATAAGAGGGAAGATTTTGTTTTCAATTCAAATTTTTTTTAGTTTTCAAAATCTTTTCAAAATCAAATCTTTTTCAAATCAAATCTTTTCAATCAAATCTTTTTCAAACTTAATTTCTTTCCATTTTCAAAGATACTTGCTAACAATTAGTGATTTGATTCAACATTTCAATTATGTTTCCTTTTTTGTTGAGAAAGGTTTAATGTTTGAATCATATCTTTTCTTGTTAGCCAAGTTATAATTTTTTTTTAAAATCAAATCTTTTTAAAATGTTTTTCAAATCATATCTTCTCAATCACATCTTTTTCAAAATAGTTTTCAATCATATCTTTTTTTTAATTTCTAATTTCAAAATCTTTTTCAAAAATCACTTGATTTCTTTTCCACTCTTATTTTCAAAAATTTTTCAAAATGTTTTTAAAATCTTTTTAATATTTTCGAAAATTACTTCCCTTCTTCTCACATCCTTCTATTTATGAACTAACACTACTCCTTAATGCACAATTCGAACTCCATCTTCCTTGATAAGTTCGAATTTTCTACCTCTGCCTTCTATTTTTCTTTTCCTCTGACACCTCAAGGAATCTCTATACTGTGACATAGAGGATTCGATATTTTCTTGTTCTCTTCTCTTTCATATGAGCAGGAGCAAAGACAAAAGCATTCTTGTTGAGGCTGACCCTGAACCTGAAAGGACCTTGAAGCGAAAGCTAAGAGAAGCTAAGGCACAATTCTCTGTAGAGGACCTAACAGAAATCTTCAAAGGAGAAGAAACCATGGCAGCCAAAGACAACAACAATGCCAACAATGCAAGGAAGGTGCTGGGTGACTTTACTGCACCTACTCTCGACTTCTGTGGGAGAAGCATCTCTATCCCTGCCATTGGAGCAAACAACTTTGAGCTTAAGCCTCAATTAGTTTCTCTAATGCAACA
>NC_029772.3:86800430-86801409 GCF_000817695.3 Arachis duranensis
GACTAATGGGGTTGACCCTGAGGTCTACAGACTTATGCTATTCCCTTTTGCTGTAAGAGACAGAGCTAGGATATGGTTGAACTCACAACCTAAAGAAAGCCTGAACTCTTGGGAAAAGCTAGTCAATGCCTTCTTGGCAAAGTTCTTTCCACCTTAAAAATTGAGTAAGCTTAGAGTGGAAGTCCAAACTTTCAGACAGAAGGAAGGTGAATCCCTCTATGAAGCTCGGAAAAGATACAAACAATTGATCAGAAAGTGTCCCACTGACATGCTTTCTGAATGGAGCATCATAGGAATTTTCTATGATGGTCTCTCTGAACTGTCCAATATGTCCTTGGATAGCTCTGCTGGAGGCTCTCTTCATCTGAAGAAGAGGTGAATTACATGGGAGAATCCTATGGAAACACCTATAATCCTTCATGGAGAAATCATCCAAATCTCTCATGGAAGGATCAACAGAGACCTCAACAAGGTTTCAACAACAATAATGGTGGAAGAAATAGGTTTAGCAATGGCAAGCCTTTTCCATCATCTTCTCAGCAACAGACAGAGAGTTCTAAGCAGAACACTTCTGACTTAGCAACCATGGTCTCTGATCTAATCAAAACCACTCAAAGTTTCATGACTGAAACAAGTTCCTCCATTAGAAATTTGGAAGCACAAGTGGGTCAGCTGAGCAAGAAAATTACTGAACTTCCTCCTAGTACTCTTCCAAGCAATACAGAAGAAAATCCAAAAGGAGAGTGCAAGGCCATCAACATGGCCGAATTTGGGGAGGAGGAAGAGGCAGTGAACGCCACTGAGGAAGACCTCAATGGATGTCCACTGGCCTCCAATGAGTTCCACAATGAGGAACCATGGGAATCTGAGGCTCAAAATGAGACCATAGAGATTCCATTAGACT
Organism: Arachis duranensis; assembly: GCF_000817695.3. Classification (NCBI taxonomy): domain Eukaryota; kingdom Viridiplantae; phylum Streptophyta; class Magnoliopsida; order Fabales; family Fabaceae; genus Arachis; species Arachis duranensis. Next base: position 86,801,335 of record NC_029772.3, read on the forward strand.
TACTTCTGCCATTCATGAGCTCTGATGAGTATTCTTCCTCTGAAGAGGATGAGTATGTCACTGAAGAGCAAGTTG
>NC_029772.3:86801575-86803174 GCF_000817695.3 Arachis duranensis
TGGGAAGTTTTCAATACCTTGTACCATAGGCACCATGACCTTCAAGAAGGCCTTGTGTGACCTAGGGTCAAGTGTAAACCTCATGCCTCTCAATGTAATGGAGAAGCTAGGGATCTTTGAGGTGCAAGCTGCAAAAATCTCACTAGAGATGGCAGACAACTCAAGAAAACAAGCTTATGGACTTGTAGAGGATGTTCTGGTAAAAGTTGAAGACCATTACATCCCTGCTGATTTCATAGTCCTGAAGACTGGGAAGTGCATGGATGAATCCATCATCCTTGGCAGACCCTTCCTAGCCACAGCAAAGGCTGTGATTGTTGTTGATAGAGGAGAATTGATCATTCAAGTGAATGAAGAATCCTTTGTGTTTAAGGCTCAAGGATATCCCTCTGTCACCATGGAGAGGAAGCATGAAGAGCTTCTCTCAAAACAGAGCCAAACAGAGCCCCCACAGTCAAACTCCAAGTTTGGTGTTGGGAGGCCACAGTCAACCTCTAAGTTTGGTGTTGAACCCCCACATTCAAACTCTAAGTTTGGTGTTGGGAGGTTCCAACATTGCTCTGAGCGTCTCTGAGGCTCCATGAGAGCCCAATGTCAAGCTATTGACATTAAAGAAGCGCTTGTTGGGAGGCAACCCAATGTTATATTTTATCTATTTTCCTTTGTTATTTTATGTTTTCTGTAGGTTGATGATCATGAGAAGTCACAAAATCAATTGAAAAAGCAAAAACAGAATGAAAAACAGAAAGAAAAAATGCACACCCTGGAGGAAGATCTTGCTGGCGTTTAAACGCCAGTAAGGCTAGCAGATGGGCGTTTAACGCCCAGTCTGGCACCATTCTGGGCGTTTAACGCCGGAAAGGGGCACCAGACTAGCGTTAAACGCCAGTAAAGGGCAAGAAGTTGGCGTTAAACGCCAGAAATGGGCACCAGCCCGGCGTTTAACGCCAGAATTGGCACAAAGAGCAATTTTGCTCGCCACTTGGTGCAGGGATGACTTTTCCTTGACACCTCAGGATCTGTGGACCCCACAGGTTCCCCACCTACCCCACCACTCTCTCTCTCTCTTCTTCACCCATTCACCAATCACCTCAACACCTCTTCCCCAAAAAACCCCTCACCTATCAAATCCCATCTTTCTCTTCACCACTCACATCCATCCTTCATAAAACCCCACCTACCTCACCATTCAAATTCAAACCACTTTACCTCCCAAACCCACCCTCACATAACCGAAACCTACCCCTCTCTCCACTCCCATATAAACCCATCTTCACTCCTTCATTTTCACACAACCTAAACACTACTTCTCCCCTTTTGGCCGAACCACAAAGCCATCTCCATCTCCTCTATTTCTTCTTCTTCTACTCTTTTCTTTCTTCTTTTGCTCGAGGACGAGCAAATCTTTTAAGTTTGGTGTGGTAAAAGCGTTACTTTTTATTTTTCCATAACCATTTATGGCATCCAAGGCCGGAGAAACCTCTAGAAAGAGGAAAGGGAAGGCAAAAGCTTCCACCTCCGAGTCATGGGAGATGGAGAGATTCATCACAAGGGTGCATCAAGACCACTTCTATGAAGTTGTGGCCTTGAAGAAGGTGA
>NC_029772.3:86803818-86804247 GCF_000817695.3 Arachis duranensis
TTGGAGTTTATCCAACGCTCAATCATTCCCACTAGCAACCGGTCTGAAGTTACTATAGACCGGGCTATCATGATTCATAGCGTCATGATTGGAGAAGAATTAGAAGTTCATGAGGTGATATCCCAAGAACTTTATAAGGTGGCGGACAAGTCCTCTACCTTGGCAAGGTTAGCCTTTCGTCATCTCATTTGTCACCTCTGTTATTCAGTTGGAGTTGACATAGAGGGAGACATCCCCATTGATGAGGACAAGCCCATCACTAAGAAGAGGATGGAGCAAACAAGAGATCCCTCTCATCGTCAAATCCCTGAGATGCCTCAAGGGATGCACTTTCCTCCACAAAACTATTGGGAGCAACTAAACACCTCCCTAGGAGAATTGAGTTCCAACATGGGACAACTAAGGGTGGAGCACCAAGAGCATTCCATT
>NC_029772.3:86804948-86806040 GCF_000817695.3 Arachis duranensis
GCTGTGTTCAAGAATCAACATACTTAACTAGGAAAATCAATAATACTATCTGACTTCTGAGTTCCTATGGATGCCAATCATTCTGAATTTCAAGGGATAGAGTGAGATGCCAAAACTGTTCAGAGGCAAAAAGCTAAAAGCCCCGCTCATCTAATTAATACTGATCTTCATAGATGTTTTTGGAATTCATTGCATATTCTCTTCTTTTTATCTTATTTGATTTTTGGTTGCTTGAGGACAAGCAACAATTTAAGTTTGGTGTTGTGATGAGCGGATAATTTGTACGCTTTTTGGCATTGTTTTTAGTATGTTTTTAATATGTTCTAGTTAGTTTTTAGTATATTTTTATTCGTTTTTAGTTAAAATTCACTTTTCTGGACTTTACTATGAGTTTGTGTGTTTTTCTGTGATTTCAGGTATTTTCTGGCTGAAATTGAGGGACCTGAGCAAAAATCTGATTCAGAGACTAAAAAGGACAGCAGATGCTGTTGGATTCTGACCTCCCTGCACTCGAAGTGAATTTTCTGGAGCTACAGAAGCCCAATTGGCGCGCTCTCAACGTCGTCGGAAAGTAGACATCCTGGGCTTTCCATAAATATATGATAGTCCATACTTTGCCCAAGATTGTATGGCCCAAACTGGCGTTCAAAGTCACCATCAGAATTCACAGCGTTAAACGCCGGAACTGGCACAAGAATGGGAGTTAAACGCCCAAATTGGCATAAAAGCTGGTGTTTAACTCCAAGAAGAGTCTCTACACGAAAAATGCTTCAATGCTCAGCCCAAGCACACACCAAGTGGGCCCAGAGGTGGATTTTTATGTCATTTACTCATATTTGTAAACCCTAGGCTACTAGTTCTCTATAAGTAGGACCTTTTGCTATTGTATTTTCATCTTTAGATCTTTAGATCTTTGGATCTTTTGACCATCTTTGGATCATTTTTAGATCTTTTGATCACGTTTGGAGGCTGGCCTCTCGGCCATGCCTAGACCTTGTTCTTATGTATTTTCAATGGTGGAGTTTCTACACACCATAGATTAAGGTGTGGAGCTCTGCTGTACCTCGAGTATTAATGCAATTACTATTGTTC
>NC_029772.3:86806086-86806462 GCF_000817695.3 Arachis duranensis
ATTCAATTCCGCTTGTTCTTGTTCCAAGATATCACTTGTTCTTCAACTTGATGAATGTGATGATCCGTGACACTTATCATCATTCTCACCCATGAACGTGTGCCTGACAACCACCTCCGTTCTACCTTAGATTGGGTGGATATCTCTTGGATTCTTTAACTGGAATCTTCGTGGTATAAGCTGGAATTGATGGCGGTATTCAAGAGAATCCGAAAGGTCTAAACCTTGTCTGTGGTATTCTGAGTAGGATTCAATGATTGAATGACTGTGATGAGCTTTAAACTCCTGAAGGCTGGGCGTTAGTGACAGACGCAAAAGAATCATTGGATTCTATTCCAACCTGATTGAGAACCGACAGATGATTAGCCGTGCTGTG
>NC_029772.3:86806915-86824363 GCF_000817695.3 Arachis duranensis
CCTTCTGTAACCATGAAATGGCATTTTTTCCAGTTTAAAACAAAGTTGGTCTCTTGGCATCTCTTTAGCACCAGGGCTAAGTGATGCAAGCAATCAGAATATGTGTTACCAAATACAAAGAAGTCATCCATAAACACCTCGATGAACCTCTCAATCATATCCGAAAATATGGAGAGCATGCACCTTTGGAATGTTGCAGGTGCATTGCACAATCCAAAGGGCATCCTCCTATAAGCAAAGACACCATATGGACAAGTAAATGAAGTTTCTCCTGGTCATTTGGTTCTACAACTATTTGGTTGTAACCCGAATAACCGTCAAGAAAGCAGTAGTATTCATGTCCAGCCAGCCTCTCAAGCATTTGGTCCATAAATGGTAGGGGGAAGTGGTCCTTCCTGGTGGCTTCATTGAGCTTCCTGTAGTCGATGCACATGCACCAGCCAGTCACTGTTCTTGTTGGTATCAGCTCATTCTTCTCATTTGGTACAACAGTAACCCCTCCTTTCTTAGGGACTACTTGAACAGAGCTCACCCAAGGGCTGTCTGAGATGGGGTAGATCACCCCGGCTTGCCACAACTTCAACACCTCTTTCTGGACCACTTCATTCATAGTTGGGTTCAGCCTTCTTTGTTGTTGTCTTAAGGGCTTAGCACCCTCCTCAAGCAGGATCTTGTGCATGCATATTGAAGGACTGATCCCCTTTAAGTCTGCAAGCATCCAGCCTATAGTATCTTTGTGTTGTTTCATCACTTGGATAAGTTCTTCTTCTTGTTCCTCACTCAAGCTTGAGTTGATGATCACTGGGTAAGTCTTGTTGTCACCCAAATATGCATATTTCAAGCTTGGTGGTAAGGTTTTCAGCTCTAGTTTTGGTGCCTCTCCTTCCTTGCTGTCTTTGTGGTTTGTCATGATTGAACTCTCCATGGTTCCTTGTGGTAGTTCTCCACTTGGTGTTTTCTGTTCCAATTCCATAGTCCCTTCACATTGCTCTTCTTCCAAAACCCCTTCAACTATCTATTCCATGGTGTCTACCATCATGCATTCTCCTATGGATTCCTTGGGGTAACTAATTGCCTTGAAGACATTGAAGACCATCTTTTCTTCATGTAATCTCAAGACTAGTTCCCATTTTCGCACCTCCATAATGGCTCCAGCAGTAGCTAGGAATGGCCATCGGAATCTTCGTGGTATAAGCTAGAATTGATGGCGGCATTCAAGAGAATCCGGAAGGTCTAAACCTTGTCTGTGGTATTCTGAGTAGGATTCAATGATTGAATGACTGTGACGAGCTTCAAACTTGCGATTGTGGGGCGTTAGTGACAGACGCAAAAGAATCGTTGGATTCTATTCCGACATGATCGAGAACCGACAGATGAATAGCCGTGCCGTGACAGGGTGCGTTGAACATTTTCACAGAGAGGATGGGAGGTAGCCACTGACAACGGTGAAACCCTACATACAGCTTGCCATAGAAAGGAGTAAGAAGGATTGGATGAAGACAGTAGGAAAGCAGAGAGACGGAAGGGACAAAGCATCTCCATACGCTTATCTGAAACTCCCACCAATGAATTACATAAGTATCTCTATCTTTATCTTTATGTTTTATTCATCATTCATAACCATTTGAGTTTGCCTGACTAAGATTTACAAGGTGACCATAGCTTGCTTCATACCAACAATCTCTGTGGGATCGACCCTTACTCGCGTAAGGTTTATTACTTGGACGACCTAGTACACTTGCTGGTTAGTTGTGCGAAGTTGTGACGAAGAGTTGAGATTGCAATTGAGCGTACCATGTTGATGGCGCTATTGATGATCACAATTTCGTGTACCATCCATGAATGGTAGGGGGAAGTGGTCCTTCCTGGTGGCTTCATTGAGCTTCCTGTAGTCGATGCACATGCACCAACCAGTCACTGTTCTTGTTGGTATCAGCTCATTCTTCTCATTTGGTACAACAGTGACCCCTCCTTTCTTTGGAACTACTTGTACAGGGCTCACCCAAGGGTTGTCTGAGATGGGGTAGATCACCCCAGCTTGCCACAACTTCAACACTTCCTTCTGGACCACTTCATTCATAGTTGGGTTCAGCCTTCTTTGTTGTTGTCTTGAGGGCTTAGCACCCTCCTCAAGCAGGATCTTGTGCATGCACATTGATGGGCTGATCCCCTTTAAGTCTGTGAGTGTCCAACCTATAGCATCCTTGTATTGTTTCAGCACTTGGATGAGTTCCTCTTCTTGCTCCTTACTCAAGCTTGAGTTGATGATCACTGGGTAGGTGCTGTTGTCACCTAGATATGCATATTTCAAGCTTGGAGGTAGGGTTTTCAGCTCTAGTTTTGGTGCCTCTTCTTCATTGTTGTCTTTGTGGTTTGTCATAATTGAACTTTCCATGGTTCCTTGTGGTGGTTCTTCACATGGTGCTTGTTGCTCCAATTCCATAGTTCCTTCATATTGCTCTTTTTCCAAAACTCCTTAAACTATTTGTTCTATGGTGTCCAGCATCATGCATTCTCCTATTGATTCCTTGGGATAACTCATTGCCTTGAAGACATTGAAGACCATCTTCTCCTCATGTAATCTCAAGACTAGTTCCCCTTTTTGCACATCAATGATGGCTCTAGCAGTAGCTAGGAATGGCCTTCCTAGAATAATTAAAGTGTTTGCCTCTTCTTCCATATCCAACACAACAAAGTCAGCTGGGAAAATGAATTCTTCCACTTTCACCAATAAATCTTCCACTACTTCATGTGGAAACTTGAATGTTCTGTCAGCTAGTCGGAGTGCTATTCTTGTTGGTTTGGCTTCCTCAATTCTCATCCTTCTCATCATGTTCAAGGACATGAGATTGATGCTAGCCCCCAAGTCGCATAAGGCCTTCTCAATAGTGATATCCCCTATGATGCAGGGGATTTGGAAACTCCCTGGGTCCTTCATTTTCTGGGGGAGTTTCTTTTGTATGATGGCACTACACTCCTCAGTTAGGACTACATTCTCCTATTCTCCCCAGTTTCTTTTTCTTGTCATGAGTTCCTTCAACAACTTGGCATAGAGGGGCATTTGCTCCAATGCTTCAGCAAATGGTATATTCATTTGGAGCTTTTTGAAGATCTCCAAGAATCTGGAAAACTGGCTGTCCTTCCCATCCTTCCTTAGCCTTTGTAGGTATGGTGCCTAGGCCAGAGGTCTCTTCTTTCTTATTGTTTTCAGGTTTTTCTGCAGCCTCTTCTTCGTGGTTCTCCAAGTTTAGGGTTGCCTCTTCTACCACCTTTCCACTCCTAAGTGCGATTGTCTTGCACTACCCTCTTGGGTTGGCCATGGTGTCACGGGAAAATGTGTGTGTAGGCATTAGAATCTGCTTGGATAAGAACCCCACTTGTGCTTCCAACTTTGAAATTGCTGCACCTTGATTCTTCAAATTCAACCTGTATTCTTCTTGGTTGACATCTATCTTCTTTTCAGCCTGTGCTTGCCTCTCCAAAAGGGTGGAAATAGCCCCTATGAGCTGTGATGATAGCTGTGCTATTGCAGCCTCTACTCTCTCAAAGTTATCCTTGATTTCACATGGTTGTGAAGTTGGAGTTAATGTGTCTTGACGGTGGTGTGTTTGCTGGGTGGAAGGATATGATGTGTGAGGTGGATTGTGGTAAGGTCTGTTGTTGTTTGATTGATGGTTGGGGTTGTGATTTTGGTATTGATTGGCTTGGTATGATTTGTTGTGATCTTGGTTGTGATTTTGTTGGTTTCTCCACCTAAAATTTGGTTGGTTCTTCCATCATGGGTTATATGTCTTGGAGTTAGGGCATATGGTGGTCGAGAGAAGTTATGCACATAGTTTGCTTGCTCACAATCAACTTTTGGTGCATATCCTTCTTGGGGTGGTTCTTGAGCTTGGACAATTGCAACTTGATTGTTTTCCATCTTCTTGGTTAATGCTGCCAATTGTGCTGCAATTGCCTTGTTTTGTGCCAACAAGGCATCCATAGAATTGAGCTCCAGCACCCCCTTCTTTTGGCCTCTTTCTAAAGCATAAAAGTAGTCATTCTCAGCTACAGTTTTAATGACATCTATGGCTTCCTCAATGGTCTTCTTCTTATTGAGTGAACCCCCTGAAGAATGGTCCACAGCCTTCTTCGATTCATAGGTTAATCCTTCATAGAAAATGTGGAGCTGCACCCACTCATTAAACATATCTGGTGGGCATTTTCTTGTTAGATCTTTGAACCTCTCTGAGGCCTCATAGAGTGTTTCACCATCTAGTTGTCTGAAGGTTTGCACCTCAGCTCTTAGCCTGTTGATCCTCTGTGGAGGGTAAAATCTTGCTAGAAATTTGTTCACAACATCTTCCCATGTGGTTAGGCTTTCCTTGGGGAATGCTTCTAACCACTTTGTTGCCTTATCTCTGAGTGAGAAAGGGAACAAAAGTAGTTTGTAGGTATCAGGGTGTACACCATTGGATTTTACAGTATCATATATCCTCAAGAATGTGTTGAGATACTAATTTGGATCTTCTTGAGCACTTCCTCCATATGAACAGTTATTTTGAACTAGTGTGATGAGTTGGGGGTTCAACTCAAAATTGTTAGCATGGATTATTGGCTTGAGGATGCTGCTGCCACAGTTTCCTGGATTTGGGTTGATGTAGGAGCTTAAAACTCTCCTCTCTTGCCCAGCTTGATTTCCAGCACCTCGTCCAACATTGTCGTGCACTCGACTTCCATGGTGGTTGTTAGATCTTCTTCCACTGGTTCTTCTCCAACTATGCCTTTGCCTCTAGCCTCCCTCCTCAATCTAAGGAAGGTTCTCTCAGGTTCACTAGCAAAAGAGGATGAAGTTTCTCCTCTTCTACCTGTCATACAGTCAATACACAGCAAGAAAAGAGCAAGTGAAAGAATCACCTCAGTTAAGATTAGTGGTTAGCTTGACTGATGCAATTAATCAAACAGTTAGAAGAGTGAAAGTATAAACAATGAAAAACAATCTAAAAAAGAATGAAAGAAAAATAGAAATTAGATGTGAATTTCAAAATCACAAAAAAAGGACAACAAGGTGATGAGCGGATAATTTATACCCTTTTTGGCATTATTTTTATATAGTTTTTAGTATGATTTAGTTAGTTTTTAATATATCTTTATTAGTTTTTAAGCAAAATTCACATTTCTGGACTTTACTATGAGTTTGTGTGTTTTTCTATGATTTTAGGTATTTTTCTGGCTGAAATTGAGGGACTTGAGCAAAAATCTGATTCAGAGGCTGACACTGTAGATGCTGTTGGATTCTGACCTCCTTTCACTCGAAGTAAATTTTCTGGTGATACAGAACTCCAAATGGCGCGATCTCAATTGTGTTGGAAAGTAGACATCTAGGGCTTTCCAGCAATATATAATAGTCCATACTGTGCATGAGTTTTGATGACGTAAAATGGCATCAAAATGCCAGCTCTCTGCCCTTTTCTGGCATCAAAACGCCAGAACTGGCATAAAAGTTGGAGTTAAACGCCCAAACTGGCACCAAAGCTGGTGTTTAACTCCAAGGAAGACCTCTACACGTGTAAAGCTCAATGCTCAGCCCAAGCACACACCAAGTGGGCCCGGAAGTGGATTTATGCATCATTTACCTATTTCTGTAAACTCTAGTAGCTAGTTTCATTATAAATAGGACCTTTTACTATTGTATTTTCATCTTCGGATCATAGAGAATTATGGATATCATATTTTTATATTTGGGGAGGCTGGCCATTCAGCCATGCCTGGACCTCCAGACTACTTATGTATTTTCAACGGTGGAGTTTCTACACACCATAGATTAAGGTGTGGAGCTCTGCTATTCTTCGAGTATTAATGCAAAGTACTATTGTTCTTCTATTCAATTCATGCTTATTCTTATTCTAAGATATTTGCTTGCACTTTAACCTGATGAATGTGATGATCCGTGACATTCATCATCATTCTCACCTATGAACGCGTGACTGATAACCACTTCCGTTCTACTTAAGATTGAGCGTGTATCTCTTAGCCTCCTTTCCGAAAGATCGAAGTCTTCGTGGTATAAGCTAGAATTATTGGCGGCCATTCCTGAGATCCAGAAAGTCTAAACCTTGTATGTGGTATTCCGAGTAGGATCTGGGAAGGGATGACTGTGACGAGCTTCAAACTCGCGATTGTAGGGCGTAGTGACAGACGCAAAAGGATAGTAAATCCTCTTCCTACACGATCGAGAACTGACAGATGATTAGCCGTGCGGTGACAGCACATTTAGACCATTTTCACTGAGAGAATGGGAAGTAGCCATTGACAACAGTGATGCCCAACATATAGCTTTCCATAGAAAGGAGTAAGAAGGATTGGATGAAGGCAGTAGGAAAGCAGAGATTTAAGAGGAGCAAAGCATCTCCATACACTTATCTGAAATTCCCACCAATGATTTACATAAGTATCTCTATCTTTATTTTCTGTTTTATTTATCTTTTAATTATCAAAACACCATAACCCATTTGAATCCGCCTGACTGAGATTTACAAGGTGATCATAGCTTGCTTCAAGTCGACAATCTCCGTGGGATCGATCCTTACTCAAGTAAGGTTTATTACTTGGACGACCCAGTGCACTTGCTGGTTAGTTGTGCGAAGTTGTGAAGAACAGTTGAGATTACAATTGTGCGACCAAGTTGTTGGCGCCATTGTGTATCACAATTTCGTGCACCACAAGGTAAATGAAAATGCTTAATCTAGCTCTCCAATCAATTTAATCATTGTCAAATTCAAACCAATCCCTGGCAACGGCACCATAAAACTTGATGAGTTTGGGATTCACTCCGCTCCTAATAATATTGATGAATCTACTCTTGGCAAGCAGACCAAAATTATCGTCAAGTATTAACCCACAATGGAGTGGGATCGATCCACAGAGATTGGTAGATTAGAACAATTTTAATTAACAGAGTAAGTTATAAGGAATTCATTGAGATCAGGAGATATTGTCTCTTTGGATTAAATCCAGCTCATATCCTCTTCAATCATGCAACTCATTGACCTCTTAGCAATCATGATTGCTTGAGCCCCAATCCCTTGGTGACTCAATCTCTCAGATTTTGATCAATAGCCAATTCCTTGGTCTAATTACTCATAAAGAGAGATATGCTTGGTCCCTGATTATACCACATATCATCATAGATCCAAGTAGAGGGAGGATTGTATGTCACCATATCCAAACACCAAAACCCAGATTCTACTCAAGTGTGAGAAGGGATTTCTAGCATGGTTTCATGTTTCCTTTTCCAAGGTTCCCATGAAACCCATTTTGCATTCAATCTCTTTTCCAAGTTAATTGAAAACTAAGCATGAAAATCGAAATTCCTTCTAGAAAATCAAAGAGAAGATGAAGAGAAGAAGAAATTCACTATCATTAATCCATCAAGTACAATAGAGCTCCCTCTCTCAATGAGAGGGAATTTAGCTACTCATAGCTCAGAAAGAAAGTACCAAAGATGGAAGAGATGAAGTGTGAAAAGTGAAAAGTGAATTGAAAGTTACAATTTGGAGGGAAAAGAAACTCAACGAACGTGAAAAGAAAAGAAATATGTGACTTCTTAACCCCCCCATTTCCAATACTTCCAAGGGTATTTATACTACTCCTAGATCTAGAAAATAAAGAAAATTATAAAAGTGAAAAGAAAATCACAATTTGGAGGGAAAAAAACTCAACAAACTTGATCTTCCAGCTGGCGTGTGACTGGCGCTTCTCTGGCATGTCACGCTCCCTCTGTTTCTGACTTGGCGCGCCACGCCTCACCATTCAAGTGGCACACCATCCTCTGTTTCACCCCTGGTGTGCCACGCCTTCGAGCCAAAGTGGCACACCCAGGACATTTTAATTGGCCCAAGTAACCTGGCGTACCACGCCTTCGACACCAAGTGGCATGCCTAAGGCCATCTTCCACATCTCCATGCTTCTGGAAGTTTGTACCAGCATGGCATGCCCAGGGTCTAGCGTACCATGCCCCTCTGAATGCATTATCTTCTTGCTGGCGTGCCACGCCTCGTCATCCAAGTAGCACGCCCCAGTTCATTGGCTTCTCTCCTTCATCTCTGGAAAACACTACCAGCGTGCCACGCCATGAGACTGGCGTGTCACGCCCTTCATTTGCCTTGGTCCCAAAGGTTGGCGTGCGACGCCTGGATGTTCAAGTGGCACGCCAAAGTGGGATGATTGAGCTGGCGTGCCACGCCTTCGATACCAAGTGGTACGCACAGCTTTGTTTGGCTTCCTTAAGTGCTGGCGTGCCACGCCTCATCACTCAAGTGGCATGCCTTTGTGGGACTTCTTGAGCTGGCGTGCCACGCCTTTGATACCAAGTGGCACGCCCAGCTTTTTTTGCATTGTATTCTTGTTCATTGGCATGCCATGCCTGGTTGTTCACGTGACACGCCCAGACTTCATTTGCCTTCAGCCCCTTCTCTGGACTTTTGTACCAGCGTGCCACGCCATGTTGCTCAAGTGGCACGCCCATTCAATTGTGGGTCTTTTAGGCTTGGCGTGCCATGCCTTGATCCTCAATTGGCATGCCCAAGTGAACTCTGGAGCTGGCATGCCACGCCTTCGATACAAAGTGGCAAGCCCTAGTGATGATTCTTCTAGGTAATGGATTGGCGTACCACGTCCAGCTTCTGGCGTGCCACGCCCCTTTGATGGTCTTCATTATTGCTCTCTGGAATGTTATACCAGCGTGCCACGCCCAGCTTCTGGCATGCCACGCCAATACATTTTTGTGGCGTTTGTTCCAAGTGGCACGCCTGCTTCACATGCCCCACTTGTTTTGTTATTTTCTTCCTATTTTTTGATGTCTTTTTCACCTGAAATTCAACACAAACTCATTTCAAAGCAATATACTATAATATTCATCAGTTAAGGCATGATTTATAATGATCAAATAAGATTATGCCTCTTTTATGGTCCTTTTTATGCAAGAAAAAGGGTAGATGATGTAAGTCATCACAGACCAAGGACAAGCAATTATCCAAGTTCTTGAAAAGTTCATGAAGGAATTATTGGTTAAGAAGAGGAATTAGAGGGAAGATGAGATCATGGTCCTTACCAAAGAATTCTATGCAATTATTCAGAGGGACCTACCTTAAAAGTTAAAGGATCCTAAAAGTTTCTTAATTCCATGCACAATTAGTGAGATCACCATTGAAAAGCCCTCTTTGACTTAGGGGCTAGCATCAATTTGATGCCACTCTCCTTGATAAAAAAGATGCAAATAAAGGAGTTGAAGCCAACAAGAATTTCTCTCCAACTAGATGATTGTTCATTGAAATTCCCTTATGGAGTTGTTGAGAATTTGTTGGTGAAGGTGTGAAAATTCATATTCCCTACTGACTTTGTTATTTTGGCCATGGAAGAAGACCCCAATGTTTCAATAATGTTGGAAATACCATTTTTAGCCACTGGGAGAGCGCAGATTGATGTGCAAAAGAGTGAACTGACCTTAAGAGTCCATGATGAATAAATGATACTTAATGTCTTCAAATCCATGCAACACCCAAGTGACTCAGAAGATTGAATGAAGATACATTTAATTGACCCTTTGGTACATGAAATTCTTGAAGGAGAACCCCTCTCTAGTGAGTTGGAAGGCTCTCAATTCCCATTCATAGAAGAGAGAGAAGAAGTGCAATCAAAGATGGGAGCCATGCAGACTCCATTCATGCACGTTCTAACAACTAAGGAGAGAGCCATGCAAGCCCTTTAAACCCTATGCATGCCCCCTAGGAAAGAAAACTTGGAAGCACCACTGGTACATGGAATCATGATTCTCATACTTCTTCACAACTCTGTGCAGCTGACCAGCAAGTGCACTGTGTTGTCCAAGTAATACCTTACGTGAGTAAGGGTCGATCCTACGGAGATTGTCGGCTTGAAGCAAGCTATGGTCATCTTGTAAATCTCAGTCAGGCAGATTCAAATGATTATGGTGTTTTGATGATTAAAAGATGAATAAGACATAAAATAAGATAGAGATACTTATGTAATTCATTGGTGGGAAATTCAGATAAGCGTATGGAGATGCTTTATTTCTCCTAAATCTCTGCTTTCTTACTGCCTTCGTCCAGTCATGCGTACTCCCTTCCATGGCAAGCTGTATGTTGGGGGATCACCGTTGTCAATGGCTACCGTCCGTCCTCTCAGTGAAAATGGTCCGGCTACAGGTTATGTAGGGATAATCATATGTCGGTTCCCACTTGTGTTGGAATAAGATCCAATGATTCTTTTGAGCACTATCACTGTGCCCAACACTCGTGAGTTTGAAGCTCGTCACAGTCATCCCATCCCAGATCCTACTCAGAATACCACAAACAAGGTTTAGACTTTCCTGATCTCAAGAAGGCTGCGAATTGATTCTAGTTTATACCACAAAGACCCTGATCTCACGGAATGGAAGACTCTGTTGTTAGGAGAATCAACCATGCATCGTGGACCAAGAGGCCAAGAGATACACACTCAAGCTATTGCAAATAGAATGAAAGTGGGCCCAAGCTCAAGCTTAGCCCAAGCACACACCAAAGTGGGCCCCGAAAGTGGATTTCTGCACTTAGACTTATCTCTGTAAACCCTAGTAGCTAGTTTAGTATAAATAGAACTTTTTACTATTATACTAGTGTCAAGTCTTTTGACCATTTGGTCTTTTGATCATTCAGAGGGGCTAGCCATTCGGCCATGCCTGGACCATCACTTATGTATTTTCAATGGTGGAGTTTCTACATACCATAGATTAAGGTGTGGAGCTCTGCTGTACCTCAAGAATTAATACAATTATTATTGTTCTTCTATTCTATTCAAGCTTATTCTTATTCTAAGATATCCACTGCACTTCAACCTGATGGATGTGATGATCCGTGACACTTATCATCATCTATCCTTATGAACGCGTGCTTGACAACCACTTCCGTTTTACCTTAGACCGAGTGTGTATCTCTTGGATTCCTTAATCAGAATCTTCGTGGTTGGTGCACGAAATTATGATCATTAACAATGGCGCCAAAAACTTGGTAGCGCTCTCAAACGTGAATCACACTTAGTCACAACTCCGTACAACTAACCAACAAGTGCACTGGGTCATCCAAGTAATACCTTACATGAGTAAGGGTCGATCCCACGGAGATTGTTGGTATGAAGCAAGCTATAGTCATCTTGTAAATCTTAGTTAGGCGGATAGTAAATGTTATGGAGTTTTCGAATAATAAATAAAGCAGAAAATAAAGATAGAGTTACTCATGTAATTCAATGGTGGGAATTTCAGATAAGTGTTTGGATATGCTTATCCCTGTTGGATCTCTGCTTTCCTACTGCCTTCCTTCAATCCTTCTTATTCCTTTCCATGGCAAGATGTATGTAGGGCATCACCGTTGTCAATGGCTACATCCCATCCTCTCAGTGAAAAAGGTCCAAATGCTCTGTCACGGCACGGCTAATCATCTGTCGGTTCTCGATCATGTTGGAATAGAATCCCTTGATTCTTTTGCGTTTGTCATCACGCCCAACAATCGTGAGTTTGAAGCTCGTCACAGTCATTCAATCTTGGAATCCTACTTGGAATATCACAGACAAGGTTTAGACTTTCTGAACTCTCATGAATGCCGCCATCAATTCTAGCTTATACCATGAAGATTCTGATTAAGGAATCCAATAGATATGCACCCGGTCTAAGGTAGAACAGAAGTGGTTGTCAGTCACGCGTTCATAGGTGAGAATGATGATGAGTGTCACAGATCATCACATTCATCATGTTGAAGTGCAAAGAATATCTTAGAATAAGAACAAACTGAATTGAATAGAAAATAGTAGTAATTGCATTGAAACTTGAGGTACAGCAGAGCTCCACACCCTTAATCTATGGTGTGTAGAAACTCCACCATTAAAAATATATAAGTGATGAAGGTCCAGGCATGGCCGAATGGCCAGCCCCCTAACGTGATCAAAAGACTGAATGGTCAAAAGACCTGACAATCAAAGACTCCGAATACAATAGTAAAAAATCCTATTTATACTAGACTAGCGACTAGGGTTTATAGAAGTAAGTAATTGATGTAGAAATCCACTTCCGGGGCCCACTTGGTGTGTGCTTGGGCTGAGCTTGAGCTTTACACGTGAAGAGGCTTCTTTTGGAGTTGAACGCCAAGTTGTAACGTGTTTCTGGCGTTCAACTCTGGTTCGTGACGTGTTTCTGGCGTTTGACTCCAGAATGCAGCATGGAACTGGCGTTGAGCGCCAGTTTACGTCATCTAATCTCGAATAAAGTATGGACTATTATATATTTCTGGAAAGCTCTGGATATCTACTTTCCAAAGCCGTTGAGAGCGCGCCATTTATAGTTCTGTAGCTCCAGAAAATCCATTTCGAGTGCAGAGAGGTCAGAATCCAACAGCATCAGCAGTCCTTTGTCGGCCTTTTATCAGAGTTTTGCTTAGGTCCCTCAATTTCAGCCAGAAATTACCTAAAATCACAAAAAAACACACAAACTCATAGTAAAGTCCAGAAATGTGAATTTAGCATAAAAACTAATGAAAACATCCCTAAAAGTAGCCAGATCCTACTAAAAACTACCTAAAAACAATGCCAAAAAGCGTATAAATTATCCGCTCATCACAACACCAAACTTAAATTATTGCTTCTCTCCAAGCAACTGAAAATAAATTAGGATAAAAAGAAGAGAATATACTATAAATCCCAAAATATCAATGAATATTAGTTCTAATTAGATGAGCGGGACTTGTAGCTTTTTGCTTCTGAACAGTTTTGGCATCTCACTTTTTCCTTTGATGTTTAGAATGATTCGCATCTCTAGGAACTTAGAATTTCAGATAGTGTTATTGATTCTCCTAGTTAAGTATGTTGATTCTTGAACATAGCTACTTTTATGAGTCTTGGCCATGGCCCTAAGCACTTTGTTTTCCAGTATTACCACCGGATACATAAATGCCACAGACACATAACTGGGTGAACCTTTTCAGATTGTGACTCAGCTTTGCTAAAGTCCCCAGTTAGAGGTGTCCAGAGCTCTTAAGCACACTCTTTTTGCTTTAGATCACGACTTTAACCACTCAGTCTCAAGCTTTTTACTTAGTTGAACCGGCTTGCCTTTGGAGTCTCTTTTCTATTGAGCTCCTTCCACACATATGTCCATAAGGACTTAGTCCAACCTTTCACTAAAGTTGACCCTTCTAGTGTAGGGGCGTGCATCTCCTTGCATCATGGGTATGTTGAACGCCAACCTCACATTTTTCGGACAAAAATCTAAGTATTTCCCCCGAACCATTGTAAGATAATTCTTTGGGTTCGGGTTCTTACTTTGATCATGGTTCCTAGTGATCCATGCATTGGCATAGAACTCTTGAACCATTAAGATTCCGACTTGTTGGATGGGGTTGGTTAGAACTTCCCAACCTCTTCTTTGGACCTCATGTCGGATCTGCGGATACTCATTTTTCTTGATCTTGAAAGGGACCTCGAGGATCACCTTCTTCTTGGCCACAACATCATAGAAGTGGTCTTGATGGGCTTTGGAGATGAATCTTTCCATCTCCCATGACTCGGAGGTGGAAGCTTTTGTCTTCCCTTTCCCTTTTCTAGAGGTTTTTCCGGCCTTGGGTGCCATTAATGGTAATGGAAAAACAAAAAGCTTATGCTTTTACCACACCAAACTTAAAATATTTCTCGCCCTCGAGCAAGAGAAGAAAGAAAAGAAGAAGAAGAAGAAGAAAATATGGAGGAGAAGGGGAGAGGTGTATTCTGCCAAGAGAGGAGTTAAGGTTCGGCCATATTGGGTGGGTTGGGTAGGAAAGTGATTTTGAAATTTGAAGGTAGGTGGGGTTTATGGGGAAGAATGGAAGGATGTGAGTGGTGAAGGGGGTAATTAGGAAGAGAGATTGAGGTGATTGGTGAAGGGTTTTTGGGAAAGTGTTTATTGGAAAGAGAGGATGAATGTTGAGAAGAGGGGAGAATATGGTAGGTGGGGATCCTGTGGGGTCCACAGATCCTGAGGTGTCAAGGATTTACATCCCTACACCAATTAGGCATGTAAAATGCCTTTGCATGCAATTCTGGCATTTAAACGCCGAAGTGATGCATGTTCTGGGCGTTCAACGCCCATGTGCAGCATGTTTCTGGCATTGAACGCCAGTTCCATGCTTGTTTCTGGCATTCAGCGCCAGCTCTCCTCAAGGTGCATTGCTGGCATTCGAACGCCAGGATGTTGCTTGTTTCTGGCGTTCAATGCCAGATCCATGCTCTGTTCTGGCATTGAACGCCAGCCAGATGCTCATTACTGGCGTTTAAACGCCAGTAAGTCCTTCCTCCACGGTGTGATTTTTCTTCTGCTGTTTTTGATTTTGTTTTTGATTTTAATATTTTTTTCGTGACTCCACATGATCATGAACCTACTAAAACAAAAAATAACAGTTAAATAAAAATAAAATTAGATAAATAAAAATTGGGTTGCCTCCCAACAAGCGCTTCTTTAATGTCAATAGCTTGACAGTGGGCTCTCATGGAGCCACACAGGTGATAAGGTCAATGTTGTATAGTCCCAACACCAAACTTAGAGTTTGGTTGTGGGGATTCAACACCAAACTTAGAGTTTGGTTGTGGCCTCCCAACACCAAACTTAGAGTTTGACTATGGGGGCTCTGTTTGACTTTGTACTGAGAGAAGCTCTGCATGCTTACTCTCCCTTGTTACGGAAGGATAGTCGTGTGCCTTAAACACAAGGTAGTCCCCATTCAATTGAAGGACTAATTCTCCTCTGTTAACATCATTCACAGCTCCTGCTGTGGCTAGGAAAGGTCTTCCAAAGATGATGCATTCATCCTCTTCCTTCCTAGTGTCTAAGATTATGAAATCACCAGGGATGTAAAGGCCTTTAACCTTTACTAACACGTCCTCTACTAATCCATAAGCTTGTCTTACTGGCTTGTCTGCCAATTGTAATGAGAATAAGGCAGGCTGTACCTCAATGATCCCCAGCTTCTCCATTACAGAGAGTGGCATAAGATTTATGCCTGACCCTAGGTCACACAGAGCCTTCTCAAAGGTCATGGTGCCTATGGTACAGGGTATTCAGAATTTTCCAGGATCTTGTCTCTTTTGAGGTAAGGTTTGCTTAATCCAAGTATCTAGTTCACTAATGAGCAAGGGAGGTTCACCTTTCCAAGTCTCATTACCAAATAACTTGGCATTCAATTTCATGATAGCTCCTAAATATTGAGCAACTTGCTCTCCAGTTACATCTTCATCCTCTTCAGATGAAGAATAGTCTTCAGGGCTCATGAATGGCAGAAGAAGATTTAATGGAATCTCTATGGTCTCTATATGAGCCTCAGATTCCTTTGGATCCTCAAGAGGGAACTCCTTCCTGCTTGAGAGACGTCCCATGAGGTCTTCCTCATTGGGATTCACATCCTTCTCCTCCCTTGTGCATTCGGCCATATTGATTACATCAATGACCTTGCACTGTCCTTTTGGATTCTCTTCTGTATTGCTTGGGAGAATATTAGGAGGAGTTTCAGTTAATTTCTTGCTCAGCTGGCCAACTTGTGCCTCCAAATTTCTGATGGAGGACCTTGTTTCACTCATGAAACTTAAGGTGGCCTTAGACAGATCAGAGACTAAATTTGCTAAATTAGAGGGGCTCTGCTCAGAATTCTCTGTCTGTTGCTGAGAAGATGATGGAAAAGGCTTGTTATTGCTTAGCCTGTTTCTTCCACCATTATTAAAGCCTTGTTGAGGCTTTTGTTGATCCTTCCATGAGAAATTTGGATGATTTCTCTATGATGAATTATAGGTGTTTCCATAAGGTTCACCCATGTAATTTACCTCTGCTATTGCAGGATTCTCAGGATCATAAGCTTCTTCAGAAGCTGCCTCTTTAGTACTGTTAGATGCATTTTGCCATCCATTCAGACTTTGAGAAATCATGTTGACTTGCTAAGTCAACACTTTGTTCTGAGCCAATATGGCATTTAGAGCATCAATTTCAAGAACTCCCTTCCTCTGAGGCGTCCCATTATTCACGGAATTCCTCTCAGAAGTGTACATGAATTAGTTATTTGCAACCATATCAATAAGTTCTTGAGCTTCTGCAGGCGTTTTCTTTAAGTGAATGGATCCACCTGCAGAATGGTCCAATGACATTTTGGAAAACTCAGATAGACCATAATAGAATATATCTAATATGGTCCATTCTGAAAACATGTCAGAAGGACACTTTTTGATCATCTGCTTGTATCTTTCCCAAGCTTCATAGAGGGATTCACCATCTTTTTGCTTGAAGGTCTGAACATCCACTCTAAGCTTGCTCAAATTTTGAGGAGGAAAGAATTTATCCAAGAAGGCCGTGACCATCTTATCCCAGGAGTCCAGGCTATCTTTAGGTTGTGAGTCTAACCGTGTTCTAGCTCTGTCTCTTACAGCAAAAGGGAAAAGCATGAGCCTGTAGACTTCAGGATCTACTCTATTTGTCTTGACAGTCTCACAGATTTGCAAGAACTTAGTTAAAAAATGATAAGGATCTTCGGATGGAAGTCCATGAAACTTGTAGTTCTGTTGCATCAAAGCAACTAATTGAGGTTTTAGCTCAAAATTGTTTGCTCCAATGGCAGGAATTGAGATGCTTCTTCCATCAAACTTGGACTTTGGTTTAGTGAAATCACCAAGTATCCTCCTTGCATTATTGTTGTTGGGTTTGGCTGCCATCTCCTTCTCTTGTTTGAAAATTTCAGAAAGGTTGCCTCTGGATTGTTGTAATTTCGCTTCTCTTAGTTTCCTCTTCAGAGTCCTTTCAGGTTCTGGATCAGCTTCAAGAAAGATGCCTTTTTCCTTGTTCCTGCTTACATGAAAGAGAAGAGAACAAGAAAAGAAGAGGAATCCTCTATGTCACAGTAAAGAGGATCCTTATTATTAGTAGAAGAAGAAAGGAATAAGAGTGGAGAATCCAATCACAAGGGTGAGGATAGAGGCAGTGATTGGAGATGAAGAGAGGTGAAGATAAGTGTTAGTAAATAAATAAATAAATAGAAGAAGATGAGAGAGAGAATTCGAAAATTAATTTTGAAAAGGAGTTAATGATTTTCAAAAATTAAAGATGAGATAGAATTAAAATTAAAATTTAAAACAATTAGTTAATTAAAAAGATTTTTTTTGAAAAAGAGGGAGGTATTTTCGAATATTAGAGACGGAAAAGTAGTTAGGTGGTTTTGAAAAAGATAAGAAACAAACAAAAAGTTAACTAGTTAGTTGAAAAAGATATTAAAATCAAATTTGAAAAGATAAGAAGATAAGAAGTTAGATAAGATATTTTGAAATCAAATTTTTGAAAAAGATAAAATTTTGAAAAAGATATGATAAAAAGATATGATTAAAAAGATATGGTTGGAAAAGATTTAATTTTTAAAA
>NC_029772.3:86824379-86824622 GCF_000817695.3 Arachis duranensis
AACTAATTTTAAAATTTTTTGACTAAGTCAACTCAAATTTTCGAAAATTATGAGAAAATTAAGGAAAAGATATTTTTTTTTTGAATTTTTAATGATGAGAGAGAAAAACAACAAAAATGACTCACAACATGAAAATTATGAATCAAAACTCATGATGCATGCAAGAACACTATGAATGTCAAGATGAACACCAAGAACACTTGGAAGATCATGATGAACATCAAGAACATATTTTTGAAAAAT
>NC_029772.3:86824764-86825142 GCF_000817695.3 Arachis duranensis
TACCAAGAACAACTTGAAGATCATGAAGAACACTATGAATGCATGAATTTTCAAAAAATGCAAGAGATTTTCAAAACATGCGATTGACACCAAACTTAAAAATTGACACAAGACTCAAACAAGAATCACAAAATATTTTTTATTTTTATGATTTTATGATTTTTTTTTGAAAACTTTTTGGAAAGAAAAATAAAAAGAAAATTACCTAATTTGAGCAACAAGATGAACCGTCAGTTGTCCATACTCGAACAATCCCTAGCAACGGCGCCAAAAACTTGGTGTTGTTGCCGGATCAGAAAAACTTGGCGCTGTGGTTGCACGTAATTGTAATTCAAACAATCCCCGGCAACGGCGCCAAAAACTTGGTGCACGAAATTA
>NC_029772.3:86825187-86832041 GCF_000817695.3 Arachis duranensis
ATGGCTCCAATAATTTGGTAGCTCTCACACGTGAATTACACTTAGTCACAACTCCGCACAACTAACCAGCAAGTGCACTGGGTCGTCCAAGTAATACCTTACGTGAGTAAGGGTCGATCCCACGGAGATTGTTGGTATGAAGCAAGCTATGGTCATCTTGTAAATCCCAGTCAGGTGGATTTAACTAATTTAAGAGATTATTGGTTTAAATAAAAATAATAAAATAAACAAAAAATAAAGATAGAGTTACTCATGTAATTCAATGGTGGGAATTTCAGACAAGTGTATGGAGATGCTTGTCCCTATTGAATCTCTACTTTCCTACTGCTTTCATCCAATCCTTCTTACTCCCTTCCATGGCAAGCTGTATGTAGGGCATCACCGTTGTCAATGGCTAGATCCTACCTTCTCAGTGAAAATGGTCCAAATGCTCTGTCACAGCACGGCTAATCATCTGTCGGTTCTCAATCAGGTTGGAATAGAATCCCGTGATTCTTTTACGTTTGTCACTAACGCCTAGCCTTCAGGAGTTTGAAGCTCGTCACAGTCATTCAATCTCGGAATCCTACTCGGAATACCACAGACAAGGTTAGACTTTTCGGATTCCCATGAATGCTGCTATCAATTCTAGCTTATACCACGAAGATTCTGATCAAGGAATCCAAGAGATATGCACCCGGTCTAAGGTAGAACGGAAGTGGTTGTCAGTCATGCGCGTTCATAGGTGAGAATGATGATGAGTGTCACGGATCATCACATTCATCAAGTTGAAGTGAAACGAATATCTTAGAACAGGAATAAATCGAATTGGATAGAAAATAGTAGTAATTGCATTAAAACTTGAGGTACAGCAGAGCTCCACACCCTTAATCTATGGTGTGTAGAAACTCCACCGTTGAAAATACATAAGTTAAAGGTCCAGGCATGGCCGAATGGCCAGCCCCCAGATCTAAGAACTAAACATCCAAAGATTGAATAATACAATCAAAGATATCTAATAAACTAGTAAAAAGTTCTATTTATACTAAACTAGCTACTAGGGTTTACAGAGGTAAGTAATTGATGCATAAATTCACTTCCGGGGCCCACTTGGTGTGTGCTTGGGCTGAGCTTGATCTATCCACGAGCTGAGGCTTCTCTTGGAGTTGAACGCCAAGTAGTAACGTGTTTTGGGCGTTCAACCCTGGTTCGTGACGTGTTTCTGGCGTTTGACTCCAGAATGCAGCATGAAACTGGTGTTGAGCGCCAGTTTACGTTGTCAAATCTCGAATAAAGTATGAACTATATATTGCTGGAAAGCTCTGGATGTCTACTTTCCAACGCCATTGATAGCGCGCCATTTAAAGTTCTGTAGCTCCAGAAAATCCATTTCGAGTGCAGAGAGGTCAAATTCCAACAGCATCAGCAGTCCTTTGTCAGCCTCTTATCAGAGTTTTGCTCAGGTCCCTCAATTTTAGCCAGAAAATACCTGAAATCACAGAAAAACACACAAACTCATAGTAAAGTCCAGAAATGTGAATTTAGCATAAAAACTAATGAAAACATCCCTAAAAGTAACTAGATCATACTAAAAACTACCTAAAAACAATGCCAAAAAATGTATAAATTATCCGCTCATCAGCC
This sequence comes from Arachis duranensis, assembly GCF_000817695.3. Classification (NCBI taxonomy): domain Eukaryota; kingdom Viridiplantae; phylum Streptophyta; class Magnoliopsida; order Fabales; family Fabaceae; genus Arachis; species Arachis duranensis. Next base: position 86,826,811 of record NC_029772.3, read on the forward strand.
ACTTTTGTGGAAAGTTAATGACTAAGTGGAAGGTGTGGATCAATCTTTATGGGTTAAGGATGGACGGTTGGGGTTTGGCATGAAATGAGTACAAGGATTACCACTTTTATGAGGTTCTTAGTTCGGTCTCCAAGGATATCCTTCTTCCAATGTTGCATGGCAACACTTCCCAAGGTACTCCCTTTGAAGACGTGTGTATAGTCCCCCTTGTGAAGTGGCCGAACCCCCTTCTTCATTTGTCCCATCAATTTCATCCAATCTTCCCTTCATTTCTCCTACAAGATAAAAAGGAAAAAAATGAGTTTGAATGGTGGCGGCAAAAGTTAGAGAGTGGAATAACTACTTTTTAATTTTTTTTCTTTTTTTAAATAACTAAATGCTATTCATGAATGCAATCCAACCGACTGATTGAGTGTTCACGTATGCAACATTGGTGACACCAAACTTAGTTTGTGAGCATGTAGTTTAGAAAGAGTGGATTAAGGCTCTAAGATTGACATGATATGAATTGTGTTCATGCCCTCTTAGTGTGTCTTGAACACCAAACTTGTTGTTCACTATATGTTGCATACAAGGGTTCATCTAAGTGTTTGTCAAGGATGATTTGGAATTCATGAACCTTTCTTTATTAACTATTATTAAGGGTCTAAAGGAAAGGATATAAAACATGGGTTGCCTCCCATGAAGCACTTCTTTAGCGTCATTAGCTTGACGTTTGGCCTTTGTCAGGGTGGTTGGTAATGCCTCAAATCTTCCCTCTCGCAGTAAATCTATCTCCATTGGCTTTATTAATAATCTCCACATGTTCCAAGGAGAGAATTCTGCTGATGGTGTATACTTGAGGTAGCTAAGATGGAATGGTGGGGAGATGAGGTGGGATAGATGGGAAATGAGTAGAGATTACTTCATCCCCTAGAGAGAAATCCTCTGCAGGGATCTTCTTGTTTCTCCATCCCCTTGGTGCCTTCTTCCTTGTTTCTTTTAATGCTACCCTGCTCCTTGTGGCCTCTTTTTCCAGGGAAATTTTGTTGCTGGTCTCATATGACTCCGGTGGGTTTAGCTCCTCTTGGGTTTCCTTAGCTGTTGTGTCTTCTAACTATTATTTGTCAACCAAAGGGATTCTCAGGTGTATTATTTGTGCTTCTGTGCTTGTTTCTTCCACCAATGCCTTATTGTGATCCTCCCTTGATTCGTTGTTTTCTTGATCTGCTTCTTGTAAGATTTTGAAGACATTGAAGGTAAGTTGTTCATCATGTATCCTCAGTATTAGCTCTCTTCGCTCCACATCTATAAGTGCTCTGGCTATGGCTAGGAATGGTCTTCCCAATATGATTGGATGGAGGTGACTCTCTTCCATCTCCAAGATAACAAAGTCTGTGGGAAGGAAGTAGTTCCCAACCTTTACCAACACGTTTTCAACCACTCCTATTGCTTGTTTTTGAGTTTTGTCAGCCAAATTGATGATTACATCCGTGGGCGTAAGCTCATTGATTTGAAGCTTCTTCATGAGGGATAAAGGCATTAAGTTGATGCTTTCTCCCAGGTCACAGAGTCCCTTATCAATCCTTATTTCTCCTATGGCACAAGGGATGTGAAAACTCCCTGGGTCCTTCCTCTTTGTAGGAAACTCTGTTTGAACGAGAGCACTGCACTCCTTATTCATCACTATTGTTTGCCCTCTCTTTAGTGAATTTTTCTTGGTCAGCAGCTCTTTCATACACTTAATGTATGAGGGCATTTGTTGGAGAGCCTTGATAAATGGTATGTTTACATGGAGAGATGCAAACATGTCGAGGAACCTTGAGTACACTCTCCTTTCTACACCCCTATTGAGTCTTTGGGGAAAAGGTGCATATGGGTTCAGAATCTTCTTCTCCCTTAGCTCCTTCCTTTGTGTGGGGTTGGTTTCTTGGTCACTCTCTTCTTGCTTCTCTACTGGAATATCTTGAGAGTGTTCTAATGGTTTGTTCCGTTCCTCCACACTCCCTTCATCACTGATAGTGATCATCTTGCATTCTTTCCATCTCTCGGGTTTTTCTCTGTGTCACTTGGGAAGCTATCAGTAGGCTTGAGAATCTGCTGAGAGAGATATCCCACTTGAGACTCCAGCCTCTTGATGGTGTCTCCCTGGTTTTTGATATTAGCTCGCACTTCATCTTTGAACACTCTAGAGTCTTAATTCTGGAGAGTCTATCTTTGGATGATGATGGTGAATTGACGTAAGATGGGTGAGATGTGCCATTTTGGTTTTGATATAGATGTTGAGAGGTACTGTTGGGTGGGTGTTGATATGATCTCTGTGTGGAATGTTGGTGAGTTGCATTGTTGTTGGGGTTGTGACGTCTCTGATCTTGGCCTTGATCTTGTTGATTTTCCCACCCAAAGTTTGGGTGGTTTTTCCAACCAGGTTTATAAATTTTGGAGTATGGATCATGGGCTTGCCTAGGTGAGTTCCCAATATAGTTGGCTTATTCCCAGTCACTCTCTTCCTCTGTATTTACTCCTTCTTGAGCTGATGATGAAGTGGTGACTGCTGCAACTTGGTTTCCTTCCATCTTCTTGGTAAGGTCAGCTAACTGCTTGGTGATCATCTTGTTTTGAGCCAGCAGTGCATCCATATGGTTTAGCTCTATCACTCCTCGAGTGTTGCTCCTTTTAGAAGCATAGAAGTAGTCATTCTTAGCTACAGTCTCGATGACATCTATGGCTTCTTCAATGGTCTTTTTCTTGTTTAGAGATCCCCCGGATGAGTGGTCTACTGCCTTCTTTGATTCATAAGAAAGACCCTCATAGAAAATGTGTAGCTGCATCCATTCATTAAACATGTCTGGTGGGCACCTTCTTGTTAAGTCCTTAAACCTCTCCCATGCCTCATAGAGAGTTTCACCATCTTGTTGCCTAAAGGTTTGTACATCAGCTCTCAACCTGTTGATTCTTTGAGGAGGGTAGAATCTCGCCAAGAATTTGTTCACCACTTCCTCCCGCGTTGTTAAACTCTCCTTCGAGAAAGATTCCAGCCATTTATATGCTTTATCCCTAAGTGAAAAGGGGAACAAAAGCAGTCTAGAGGTGTTAGATGAACACCATTAAACTTCACATTATCACATATCCTTAGGAAGGTGGTTAGATATTGATTGGGGTATTCGTGGGCGCTTACTCTGAATGCACAATTGTTCTGAACGAGGGTGATGAGCTGGGGCTTTAGTTTAAAGTAATTGGCATGTAGGGTTGGCTTTTGGATGCTACTTCCACAATTTCCTGGCTTTGGGTTGATGTAAGAGTGGTGCACGAATTTGCAATCCGTACAACTAACCAGCAAGTGCACTGGGTCGTCCAAGTAATACCTTACGTGAGTAAGGGTCGATCCCATGGAGATTATTGGTTTGAAGCAAGCTATGTTTATTTTATTAATCTTAGTCAGGCTGCCAATAAGATTATTTGGATTTAATTGTAAGAAGTAAAAGTGTTTGGAATAAGTAATTGTTACTTTATTAATGGAGGATATGTTGGAGTTTTGGAGATGTTTTGTCCTCTGAATTTCTGCAATATAATATTCAACTCAATTGTTTGTAAAGTTCCATCCATGGCAAACTGTATGTAGGGTGTCACCATTGTCAGTGGCTACTTCCCATCCTCTCAGTGAAAATGGTCCAGATGCTCTGTCACAGCACGGCTAATCAGCTGTTGGTTCTCGATCATGTTGGAATAGGATCCATTGATCCTTTTGCATTTGTCATCACGCCCAGCAATCGTGAGTTTGAACTGCGTCACAGCCATTCAATCCTTGAATCCTACTCGGAATACCACAGACAAGGTTTAGACTTTCCGGATCCTCAAGAGTGGCCGCCATCAGTTCTAGCTTATACCACGAAGATTCTGATTAAGGAAGCTAAGAGATGCTCGTTCAATCTGATGTAGAACGGAGGTCTTTGTCAGGCACACGTTCATGGATTGAGGAAGGTGATGAGTGTCATGGATCATCACCTCCTTCACAATTAAGCGCGAATGAACATCTTAGATAGGAACACACACACGTTTGAATGGAGAAATAGAAACAATTGCATTAATTCATTGAGACGCTGCAGAGCTCCTCACCCCAACAATGGAGTTTAGAGACTCATGCCGTCAAAGAGTATGTAATTTAGATCTGAAAATGTCATGAGGTACAAGATAAGTCTCTAAAAGTTGTTCAAATAGTAAACTAGTAACCTAGGTTTACAGAAAATGAATAAACTAAGATAATTGGTGCAGAAATCCACTTCTGGGGCCCACTTGGTGTGTGCCGGGGCTGAGACTAAAGCTTCTCACGTGCTTGGGCTGTTTCTGGAGTTGAACGCCAGGTTGTAACGTGTTTTGGGTGCTGAACTCCAACTTGTAACCTGTTTCTAGCGCTGGACGCCAGACAGCAGCATGAAACTGGCGTTGAACGCCAGTTTACGTCGTCTATCTTCGCGCAAAGTATGGACTATTATATATTGCTGGAAAGCCCTGGATGTCTACTTTCCAACCCAATTAAGAGCGCGTCAATTGGTCTCCTGTAGCTCCAAAAAATCCATTCCGAGGATTTTTGCTCAGCTCCCTCAATTCCAGCCAGAAATTACCTGAAATCATAAAAAAACACACAATCTCATAGTAAATTCCAGAAATATGATTTTTTCCTAAAAACTAATAATATTCTACTAAAAACTAATTAAAATATGCTAAAATCTACATGAAATTACCCCCAAAAAGCATATAAAATATCCGCTCATCACAACACCAAACTTAAACTGTTGCTTGTCCTCAAGCAAATAGATAAATAAAATAGGATGAAAATAAATTAAGAAGTAATAATATCTCAGAGTTTTGTAAATGGAGCTCAGATTCTTATTAGATGAGCGGGGCTTGTAGCTTTTTGTTTCTGAACAGTTTTGGCATCTCCCTTTATCCTTTGAAATTCAGAATGATTGGCATCCATAGGAACTCAGAATTCAGATAGTATTATTGATTCTCCAAGTGTAGTATGTTGATTCTTGAACACAGTTACTTTATGAGTCTTGGCCGTAGCCCTAAGCACTTCGTTTTCCAGTATTACCACCAGATACATAAATGCCACAGACACATGACTGGGTGAACCTTTTCAGATTGTGACTCAGCTTTGCTAAAGTCCCCAGTTAGAGGTGTCCAGAGCTCTTAAGCACACTCTTTTTGCTTTGGATCACGACTTTAACCACTCAGTCTCAAGCTTTTCA
>NC_029772.3:86832453-86837829 GCF_000817695.3 Arachis duranensis
GTCCTTCAAGGATTAATTTCTGGCGCTTCAGCTCCCTTAAATCATGCCCTTGCTCTTCTTGTTCCCTTAGGTGCCATGATCTTGATGAGTTTTAGCTCAGTGATCATGGCAAATCACACCAAACTTAGAGGTTTGCTTGTCCTCAAGCAAAAGAAAGGATAGGAGAGGAATAGAGGGAGAGGCAATTTCGAAATCCAAAAGATATGATGAGTTGAAAAAGATTTGAGAAAGATTTGGATTGGAAAAAGATTTGTGTTTATGAATTAAGATACATTTGATATTTTTGAAAAGGGATTTTAGAAATTAGGGTTTTTAGAAATTAGGATTAAAAATTTTTTTGAAATTAAAGGACGACATTTTGAAACATGTTTATGCAAGAAATTATGAATTGAAACATAAAAATTTAGAAAATTTGTAAAGAAAAATGGATTTTACCTCCTCCCCACCAGTCTGGCGTTAAACGCCCAAATGCTGCATGTTTTGGGCATTTAACGCCCAATTGCTGCTTCTCCTGGGCATTCAACGCCCAGCTGTTGCTTCTTTCTGGCGTTGAACACCAGGAAGTCCTTTATCACTGGGTGTTTTTCTAAATGCCGAAGATGCTGTAATTCTGGCGTTAAACGCCCAGAAGGAGCTTCTTTCTGGCGTTCAACGCCCAGAAGATGCTCCTTTCTAGCGTTCAACGCTCAGATGGCTATCCTTACTGGCGTTGAATGCCCAGTGGATGCTTCTTTTGGGCGTTCAATGCCCAAAACGTTTCTTACTGGCTTTTTCACGCCAGTGAGCTTCCAAATTTCCCTGTAACTCTGTGAATTCAATCAATTACTTTTTTACCTTTTGAAGATACTTTGACATATACCTGTAAAAATTAATTAGAAAAAACAAATAAAATTAAATTTTGTGAATGGCTGGGTTGCCTCCCAGCAAGCGCTTCTTTATTGTCCTTAGCTGGACTATTACTGAGCTCTAATCAAGTCTCAGTTTTGAGCATTCTTGCTCAAAATTGCCTTCAAGATAATGTTTAACTCTCTGTCTATTAACAATGAATTTTTTGTTAGAGTCATTATCCTGAATAATTTCCCTGTAATCACATATGGACCTCTCCACCGGGATTTTAATTTCCCTGGGAATAATTTGAGCCGAGAATTAAATAGCAGAATTTTCTGCCCCGGCTCAAAGACTCTGGATGACAGCTTCTTATCATGCCATCTTTTTGCTTTCTCTTTGTAAATTTTTGCATTCTCGAAAGCATTGAGTCTAAATTCCTCTAGCTCATTTAACTGGAGCAATCGTTTTTCTCTAGCTGACTTGGCATCAAGGTTCAGGAATCTGGTTGCCCAGTAGGCCTTGTGTTCTAGTTCCATTGGCAAGTGACATGCCTTTCCATACACGAGCTGGTATGGAGAGGTCCCTATAGGGGTCTTGAATGCTGTTCTGTATGCCCACAGAGCATCATCCAAGCTTCTTGCCCAATCTTTTCTACGGTTAATTACAGTCCGTTCCAGGATTCTTTTAAGTTCTCTGTTAGAGACTTCAGCTTGCCCATTTGTCTGTGGATGATATGGAGTGGCTACCCTGTGGCTAACTCTATAACGAACCAAAGCAGAGTAAAGCTATTTATTATAGAAATGAGTGCCCCATCACTAATTAGTACTCTAGGGGTGCCAAATCTGCTAAAGATGTGTTTCTGGAGGAATTTTAACACTGTCTTAGTGTCATTAGTAGGTGTTGCAATAGCTTCCACCCATTTGGATACATAATCCACTGCCACCAGAATATAAGTGATTGAGTATGATAGTGGGAAAGGTCCCATGAAGTCAATACCCCATACATCAAACAACTCAATCTCTAAGATCCCTTGTTGGGGCATAGCATAACTGTGAGGCAGATTACCAGATCTTTGGCAATTGTCACAATTAAGTACAAACACTCGGGAGTCTTTATAGAGAGTAGGCCAGTAGAAGCCACATTGGAGGACTCTTGTGGCTGTTCGCTCACTTCCAAAATGTCCTCCATACTATGATCCATGGCAGTGCCATATGATCTTCTGCGCTTCTTCCTTAGGCACACATTTACGGATTACTCCGTCTGCACATCTCTTAAAGAGATACAGCTCATCCAAAGATAATACTTTGCATCCGTGATTAGCTTCTTTGATTGCTGTCTACTGTATTCTTTGGGTATGAATCTCACTGCCTTGTAGTTTGCAATGTCTGCAAACCATGGCACTTCCTAGATGGCAAAGAGTTGCTCATCTAGAAAGTTTTCAGAAATCTCAGTAAGAGGGAGGGACGCCCCTTCTACTGGTTCTATTCGGGACAGGTGATCTGCTACCTGATTCTCTGTCTCCTTTCTGTCTCTTATTTCTATATCAAACTCTTGCAGAAGCAACACTCATCTTATAAGTCTGGGTTTTGAATCCTGCTTTGTGAGTAGATATTTAAGAGCAGCATGATCAGTGTACACAATCACTTTTGATCCTACTAAATAGGATCTGAATTTGTCAATGGCGCAAACCACTGTAAGTAGTTTTTTTCTGTGGTTGTGTAGTTCTTCTGTGTGTCATTTAAAACACAACTGGCATAGTAAATGACGTCCAGAAGCTTGTCATGCCTTTGTCCCAATACTACACCAATGGCATGGTCACTGGCATCACATATCAATTCAAATGGCAATGTCCAGTTTGGTGCAGAGATGATTGGTGCTGTGACCAATTTAGCCTTCAGAGTCTCAAATGCCTGCAGACACTCTTTATCAAAGATAACTGGCGTGTCAGCAGCTAGCAGGTTGCTCAGAGGTTTGGCGATTTTTGAAAAATCCTTTATAAACCTCCTATAAAATCCTGCATGCCCCAGAAAGCTTCTNNNNAATCCTGCATGCCCTAGAAAGCTTCTGATTGCCTTAACATTGGCAGGTGGTGGTAATTTTTCAATTACTTCTACCTTAGCTTTGTCCACCTCTATTCCCTTGTTCGAAATTTTGTGCCCAAGGACAATTCCTTCAGTCACCATAAAGTGACACTTCTCCTAGTTTAAAACCAGGTTAGTCTCTTGGCATCTCTTTAGAACAAGTGCTAGATGGTTAAGGCAAGAGCTGAATGAGTCTCCAAATACTAAAAAGTAATCCATGAAGACTTCTAGAAATTTTTCCACCATATCAGAGAAAATTGAGAGCATGCACCTCTGAAAGGTTGCAGGTGCATTGCACAGGCCAAATGGCATCCTTCTGTATGCAAATACTCCAGATGAACATGTGAATGCCGTTTTCTCTTGATCCTGGGGATCTACTACAATTTGATTATAACCTGAATATCCATCCAGGAAGTAGTAGTATTCATGACCTGCTAGTCTTTCTAGCATCTGGTCTATGAATGGTAAAAGAAAATGATCCTTTCTGGTGGCTGTATTGAACCTTCTATAATCAATACAAATACGCCACCCTGTAACTGTTCTTGTAGGAACCAGTTCATTTTTTTCATTATGAACCACTGTCATGCCTCCCTTCTTAGGGACGACTTGGACAGGGCTTACCCAGGGGCTGTCAGAACTAGGATAAATAATCCCAGCCTCTAGTAATTTAGTGACCTCCTTCTGGACTACTTCCTTCATGGCTGGATTCAGCCGCCTTTGTGGTTGGACCACTGGCTTGGCGTCACCCTCCAATAGGATCTTGTGCATGCATCTGGCTGGGCTAATGCCCTTAAGATCACTGATGGACCACCCAAGAGCTGTCTTGTGTGTCCTTAGCACTTGAATTAGTGCTTCCTTTTCCTGTGGATTTAAAGCAGAACTTATGATCACTGGAAAAGTGTCACCTTCTCCCAGAAATGCATACTTCAGGGATGGTGGTAGTGGTTTGAGCTCAGGTTTGGGAGGCTTATCCTTTTCCTGAGGAATTTTCAGAGGTTCTTTTATTTCCTCTGGTTCCTCGATTTTCAGAGGTTCTATTATTCTCTCTGATTCCTCCAGATCAGGCTGAGCATCTTTAAAGATGTCCTCTAGCTCTGATTCAAGACAGGGTTCGGCCAGTTGCTAGGAAAGGTCTTCCTAGAATGAGAGTTGCACTCTTGTGTTCCTCCATTTCTAGCACCACAAAGTTAGTAGGAAAGGCAAATGGCCCAACTTTGACAATCATGTCTTCAATCATGCCTGATGGGTATTTAATGGAGCCATCAGCAAGTTGAAGACATATCCGGGTTGGTTTGACTTCTTCAGTCAAACCAAGCTTTGTGATAATAGATGCAGGTATTAAGTTGATACTTGCCCCAAGATCACATAGATCCTGCTTGGTACAAGTACCCTCTAATGTGCATGGTATCATAAAGTTTCCGGGATCCTTAAGCTTCTCAGGTAAGCTTTCCAGGATAACTGCACTGCATTCTTTAGTGAGGTAAACTTTTTCAGTTTCCCTCCAATCCTTCTTATGACTTAAGATCTCTTTCATGAACTTGGCATAAGAGGGTATTTGCTCAAGTGCTTCTGCAAACGGAATCTTTATTTCAAGAGTCTTGAGATAGTTTGCAAAGCGGGCAAATTGCTTATCCTGTTCCGCTTGGCAGAGTTTTTGAGGATAAGGCATTTTGGCTTTGTATTCCTCAACCTTAGTTGCTACAGGTTTATTACCTGTAGAAGTGGGTTGGGAAGCCTTTTTAGAAGGGTTGTTATCAGCACTTGTATGTAACTGATCCCCCACTGGCGTTTGAATGCCAGGGGTGGAAGCTGGAGTGGCGTTAGACGCCAACTCCTTATCTGTTACTGGCGTCTGAACGCCAGAACTGTGCTCCCTTTGGGCGTTCAACACCGGATTCATGCTTGTTTCTGGCGTTGAACGCCAGGAATGAGCATGGTCTGAGTGTTCAGCGCCAGCCTTATTCCTCTCTGGGCTCTGATTGTCCTCAGAGGGATTTTGAGTAGCCATTTGTTCATTTCTTGGCTTCCTGCTGCTTTGAAGTGAGGTATTTAATGTTTTCCCACTTCTTAATTGAACTACTTGGCATTCTTCTGTTATTTGTTTTGACAGTTGCTTTTCTGTTTGCTTTAACTGTAGTTCCATATTCCTGTTACCTATTCTTGTTTCCTGTAGTATTTCCTTGAATTCGGCTAGCTGCTGAGTTAGAAAGTCTAATTGCTGATTGAATTCATTAGCCTGATCTACAGGACTGAGTTTAGCAGTTATTGTTTTAGCTTCTTCTTTCATGGAATATTCACTGCTTAGGTACAGATGCTGATTTCTGGCAACTGTATCAATAAGCTCTTGAGCTTCTTCAATTGTTTTTCTCATATGTATAGATCCACCAGCTGAGTGATCTAGAGAAATCTGAGCTTTTTCTTTAAGCCCATAGTAGAAGATGTCTAATTGCACCCACTCTGAAAACAT
>NC_029772.3:86837927-86839694 GCF_000817695.3 Arachis duranensis
TTCATTATCTCCTTGTTTGAAGCCTTGGATGCTTAGCCTTAGCTGTGTCATCCGTTTTGGAGGAAAATAGTGATTCAGGAATTTTTCTGACAGCTGTTTCCATGTCTTTATGATGTTCTTAGGTTGGTTATTTAACCACCTCTTAGCTTGATCTTTTACAGCAAATGGAAATAGTAGTAATCTGTAGACATCCTGATCTACTTCCTTATCATGCACTGTGTCAGCAATTTGTAAAAATTGTGCCAAAAACTCTGTAGGTTCTTCATGTGGAAGACCGGAATACTGGCAGCTTTGCTGCACCATGATAATGAGCTGAGGATTCAACTCAAAGCTACTAACTCCAATGGAGGGTATACAAATGCTACTCCCATATGAAGCAGTAGTGGGGTTAACATATGACCCCAAAGTCCTCCTGGACCGTTCAGAAAATTTTGGAGGGAAAACACCAAGGAACACCAAACTTAAAAATTTTAAGATCAAAACACAAGAAAGACTCAAGAACACCTTGAAGATTCACAAGAATACCAAGAACAAAAGAAAGAACACCACACTTAAAATTTTTAGAAAACCAAGATAAATTTTCGAAAATTAAAGAAAGATCAACAAGAAAACACCAAACTTAAAGTTTGGCACAAGATTAAATCAAGAAAAATTATTTTTGAAGAAAAGATTTTAAAAAGAAGATACCCAATTGCCAAGAACATAAGCCAACGCTCTAACCAACTGAGCTAAAAATGTAACGTAATTTAAAGATGTATTATTTTTATAGATAAGAATAATTTTTTTTGAAAACTAATGTTTTGAAAAAGCACAAGAAAAACAAGAAAAGACACAGAACAAGACAAATCAAAGATCAAACAAGAAAAATTGACAAGAACAATTTGAAGATCAAGGAAGAACAAGAACATGCAATTCGAAAAATTAAAAGACAAGGAAAAACATGCAATTGACACCAAACTTAGAACAAGACACTAAACTCACGAAAATTAGAAATTGATAAAGAAAAATAATATATTTTTGAAAAATTTTTTGAAAGGGAATAAAGGACTCAGAATTTAATGACTCTATAACAACAAAAATAAATTATTCCTAATCTAAGCAACAAAATAAGCCTTTAGTTGTTCAAACTCGAATAATCCCCGGCAACGGCGCCAATAACATGGTGCACGAATTTGCAATCCGTACAACTAACCAGCAAGTGCACTGGGTCGTCCAAGTAATACCTTACGTGAGTAAGGGTCGATCCCACGGAGATCATTGGTTTGAAGCAAGCTATGTTTATTTTATTAATCTTAGTCAGGCTGCCAATAAGATTATTTGGATTTAATTGTAAGAAGTAAAAATGTTTGGAATAAGTAATTGTTACTTTATTAATGGAGGATATGTTGGAGTTTTGGAGATGCTTTGTCCTCTGAATTTCTGCAATGTAATATTCAACTCAATTGTTTGTAAAGTTCCATCCATGGCAAGCTGTATGTAAGGTGTCACCATTGTCAGTGGCTACTTCCTATCCTCTCAGTGAAAACGGTCCAGATGCTCTGTCACAGCACGGCTAATCAGCTGTTGGTTCTCGATCATGTTGGAATAGGATCCATTGATCCTTTTGCGTTTGTCATCACGCCCAGCAATCGCGAGTTTGAAGCGCGTCACAGCCATTCAATCCTTGAATCCTACTCGGAATACCACAAAAAAGGTTTAGACTTTCCGGATCCTCAAGAGTGGCCACCATCAGTTCTAGCATATACCACGAAGATTCTGATTAAGGAA
>NC_029772.3:86839784-86897759 GCF_000817695.3 Arachis duranensis
ACACACACGTTTGAATGGAGAAATAGAAACAATTACATTAATTCATTGAGATGCTGCAGAGCTCCTCACCCCCAACAATGGAGTTTAGAGACTCATGCCGTCAAAGAGTATGTAATTCAGATCTGAAAATGTCATGAGGTACAAGATAAGTCTCTAAAAGTTGTTTAAATAGTAAACTAGTAACCTAGGTTTACAGAAAATGAGTAAACTAAGATAATTGGTGCAGAAATCCACTTCTGGGGCCCACTTGGTGTGTGTTGGGGCTGAGACTAAAGCTTCTCACGTGCTTGGGCTGTTTCTGGAGTTGAACGCCAGGTTGTAACGTGTTTTGGGCGCTGAACTCTAACTTGTAACCTGTTTCTGGCGCTGGATGCCAGACAGCAGCATGAAATGTCTTCTATCTTCGCGCAAAGTATGAACTATTATATATTGCTGGAAAGCCCTGGATGTCTACTTTCCAACCCAATTAAGAGCGCATCAATTGGACTCCTGTAGCTCCAAAAAATCCATTCTGAGTGTAGAGAGGTCAGGATCCAACAGCATCAGCAGTCCTTTTTCAGCCTAACTCAGATTTTTACTCAGCTCCCTCAATTTCAGCCAGAAAATGCCTGAAATCACAGAAAAACACACAAACTCATAGTAAAGTCCAGAAATATGATTTTTGCCTAAAAACTAATAATATTCTACTAAAAACTAATTAAAACATGTTAAAATCTACATGAAATTACCCCCAAAAAGCGTATAAAATATCTGCTCATCAAAGAGCCTAGAACTCTTCTCTCTTGTCCAACATGATTTACTGGGCCTTCTCTGGCATGGTTGTGAGCTTCTTCTTCATGGTGGTTCTCCATATTCTCCTCCATGTCTGTTTCAAAATACTCCTCCTCTTCCTCAGCACCAATGACTCTCTTCCGTCTTGCTTCCCTCCTTAATCTAAGGAAGGTTATCTCAGGTTCAGAATCAAAGGAAGTTAAAGCTCCGCTTCTTCTACCTGTTATACAACCAACAAAGCAAAAAGCAAGAAAGAAAATAAATGAAGAAATTACTCTTGTTAGAATGGCTGTTAGTGTGAGTGGTACAATGTATCAAACAGTTAGTAGGTTAGTGAACTAAATTGTAGATAGCAAGGAAAACAGATGAAGAAGAAAGAAAACAGAAATGAAATAGCTAAACTGAAAGTAAATGACTAAAATGAAATAATCTAAACAAAAAAAATTGCTCAATCTAGTTATCCTCCAACTTAATCATTGTCGATACAAAATCAATCCCCATCAACGGCGCCATAAACTTGATGCACGAAAACTTATCTCTCAACAAATTTCCTTTCGGCAAGTATACCGAATTGTCGTCAAGTAAAAACTCACAATAGAGTGAGGTCGAATCCCATAGGTATTGATTGGTCAAGCAACTTTAATTGGAGGAATGTTCTAGTTGAGCTAAGCAGAAGTTGAGTTGATAATTGCAGAAAATTAAATGGCGGGGAAGAAAATAACAGAAAATGTAAATACTGGAAATAAATGGCAGAATGTAAAGTGCAGAAAGTAAATTGCAGAATCTTAACTGGGGATTTGGGGAGATGAACATAAAAGTAAATGGCAGAAGGTAAAGAGAATGGGTAAGATCAAAAATGGGGATTCATTGGGCTTAGGAGATGTTGCATTCTCCGGATCAAGTTCATTCTCATCTCTTCCTTAATCAATGCATTCATTGATCTCTTTGGCAATCTTAAGTGATTGGATCCCAATTCCTTGGCAACCCAATCTCTCTAAGCTTGAACAGTTGCCCAATTCTTTGATTTAATTGCTCATGGGAAGAGATGAAGTATAGTCACTGATTATACCACATGTATTTCCAAATCAAAGTGTTGGTAGGATTATATGTCACTATATCCATCCAAACCCCAATTGGGTCCAACATGAGAAAGCAATTCTAGCATGATCTCCTCATCCCTTTTCCAAGGCTCAGAGGAGATCCAATTATGGAAAGTTTCTTTTCCAAGACAACTAACCAATTTATTTAAGATCAAAAACTTTCTAGTAAATTAAGAGAAAAGAAAGAGGAAGAAGAATGAAAATTATAATTGATCCATCAAATTACAACAGAGCTCCCTAACCCAATGAAAAGGGGTTTAGTTGTTCATAGCTCTGAAAATGAAAGATGATAGAGAAGAGTGCATTCTCCAGTAAACTAGAATTTACAGGAAAAGTAAATATACAGAATGTAGTTCCCAATAATGCCAAGCCTTCTCTCTAGTTCAAAACTACTTCCTATATATACTACTCTTTTGATCTTCTAGTTAGCTCTTCAAGTCTTGGATATGGACCCTTGATCTTTAGTTGAAGCAGTTACAGTTTTCAGTGGGCTCAGCTTTGCTTGCAGAAAGAATGTGAGGCAGGCATGGTAGGACGTTAGTTAGGACGTTAGTGGCGTTAACGTTAGGTGTAAACTTGGGTTCGAAAGCGTTAGTGACGATAACTTTGTCACTAACATTCCAAACCAGTTGATTGGTGCACGAAATTGTGATCTCTAATAATGTCATTCAACTTGGTATGCGCGTTTATAACTCAGCACTTTCTTCAAACCTCAGCAAGTACACTGGGTTGTCTAAGTAATAAACCTTACGTGAGTAAGGGTCGATCCCACGGAGATTGTTGGTAAGAAGCAAGCTATGGTCATCTTGAAATTCTCAGTTAGGCGGATAATATATGGTTATGGAGTTTTTGAATAATAATAATAAATAAACAGAAAATAAAGATAGAAATACTTATGTAAATCATTGATGGGAATTTCAGATAGGCGTATGAAGATGCTGTGTTCCTTCTGAATCTCTGCTTTCCTACTACCTTCATCCAATCCTTCTTACTCATTTCCATGGCAAGCTGTATGTAGGGCATCACCGTTGTCAATGGCTACATCCCATCCTCTCAGTGAAAAAGGTCCAAATGCTCTATCACCGCACGGCTAATCATCTGTCGGTTCTCGATCATGCCGGAATAGAATCCATTGATTCTTTTGTGTTTGTCATCACGCCCAACAATCGTGAGTTTAAAGCTCGTCATAGTCATTCAATCCCTGAATCCTAGTCGGAATACCACAGACAAGGTTTAGACTTTCTGGACTCTCATGAATGCCGCCATCAAATCTAGCTTATACCACGAAGATTCTGATTAAGGAATCTAAGAGATATGCATTTGGTCTGAGGTAGAACGGAAGTGGTTGTCTGTCACGCATTCATAGGTGATAATGATGATGAGTGTCACGGATCATCACATTCGTCATAGTGAAGTGCAACGAATATCTTAGAGCAGGAATAAACTGAATTGAATAGAAAATAGTAGTAATTGCATTAAAACTCGAGGTACAGTAGAGCTCCACATGCTTAATCTATGGTGTGTAGAAACTCTACCGTTGAAAATACATAAGTGATGGTCCAGGCATGGCCGACTGGCCAACCCCCAAAATGTGATATGAATTCAAAAATAGGGAGAAGGACCTGGTCTAAGGACTAGGCGTCCAAAGATGTGGTCAAAGACCGAATGGTCAAAAAGACACCTAGTACAATAGTAAAATGTTCTATTTATACTAGACTAGCTACTAGGGTTTACAGAAGTAAGTAATTGATGCAAAAATCCACTTTCGGGGCCCACTTGGTGTGTGCTTGGGCTGAGCTTGAGCTTTACATGTGCAGAGGCTTCTTTTGGAGTTGAACGCCAACTTGTAACGTGTTTTTGGCGTTCAACTCTGGTTCGTGATGTGTTTCTCGCGTTTGACTCCAGAATGTAGCATGGAACTGGCGTTGAGTGCCAGTTTACGTCGTTTAATCTCGAATAAAGTATGAACTATTATATATTACTGGAAAGCTCTGGATGTCTACTTTCCAACGCTGTTGAGAGCGCGCCATTTGAAGCTCTGTAGCTCCAGAAAATTCATTTCGAGTTCTGGGAGGTCAGAGTCCAACAGCATCAGCAGTCCTTTGAATTAACGTTAAAGAGATTCACCAGGGATGTCACAAGGACTGCTGATGTTGTTGGATTCTGACCTCCCTCCACTCGAGATGGTTTTTTTGGAGCTACAAAACTCCAAATGGTGCAATCTTAACGGCATTGGAAATTAGACATCCAGAGCTTTCCATCAATATATAATAGTCCATACTTTGTTCGACTTTAGATGACGAAAACTGGCACTTGGCGTTTAACTCCAAAAGAAGCCTCTGCACGAGTAAAGCTCAAGCTTAGCCCAAGCACACACCAAAGTGGGCCCCGAAAGTGGATTTCTGCATTTAGACTTATTTCTGTAAACCCTAGTAACTAGTCTAGTATAAATAGGACATTTTACTAATGTATTAGAAGTCTTTTGATTGATCTTTATTCAGTGTATGTGATTTTAGACCTTCAGGGGGGCTGGCCATTCGGCCATGCCTGGACCATCACTTATGTATTTTCAACGGTGGAGTTTCTACACACCATAGATTAAGGGTGTGGAGCTCTGCTGTACCTCGAGTTTTAATGCCATTACTACTGTTTTCTATTCAATTCATGCTTATTCTTATTCTAAGATATTCGCTGCACTTCAACCTGATGGATGTGATGATCCGTGACACTCATCATCATCCGTCCTTATGAACGCGTGACTGACAACCACTTCCATTCTACCTTAGATCGAGTGCGTATCTCTTGGGTTCCTTAGAATTATTGGTGGCCATTCTTGAGGATTCGAAAATTCTAAACCTTATCTGTGGTATTCCAAGTAGGATTCAGGGATTGAATGACTGTGAGGAGCTTTAAACTCGCGATTGTTGGGCGTAGTGACAGATGCAAAAGAATCAATGGATTCTATTCCAACATGATCAAGATCCGACAGATGATTAGCCGTGCTGTGACAAGAGCATTTGGACCATTTTCACTGAGAGAATGGGAAGTAGCCATTGACAACGGTGATGCCCTACATACAGCTTGCTATGGAAAGGAGTAAGAAGGATTGGATGAAAGCAGTAGGAAAGCAGAAATTCAACAGGAACAAGCATCTCTATGCACTTATCTGAAATTCCTGCCATTGAATTACATAAGTATCTCTTTCATCTATTTTATGCTTTATTTATTATTATTTTTTGAAAACCATTATAACCATTTGAATCCTCCTAACTGAGATTTACAAGATGACCATAGCTTGCTTCATACCAACAATCTCCGTGGGATCAATCCTTACTCATGTAAGGTTTATTACTTGGACGACCCAATGCACTTGCTGGTTAGTTGTGCGAAGTTGTGACGAAGTGTGATTCATGTTTGAGAGCACCAAGTCTTTGGCGCCATTGTTGATGATCACAATTTCGTGCACCATGGTCTTAGATAGATCAGAGACTATGGTTGCTAAGCCAGAACGGCTCTGCTCAGAAATCTCTATTTGTTGTTGAGAAGATGATGGAAAAGGCTTGCTATTGCTAAACTTATTTCTTCCACCATTATTATTGTTGAAGCCTTGTTGAGGCTTCTGTTAGTCCTTCCATGAGAGATTTGGGTGATTTCTCCCTGAAGGATTATAGGTGTTTCCATAGGGTTCTCCCATGTAGTTCACCTCTTCTATTGTAGGGTTCTCAGGATCATAAGCTTCTTCTTCAGAAGATGCTTCTTTATTACTACTGGATGCAGCTTGCAATCCCGTCAGATTCTGAGAAATCATATTGACTTGCTGAGTCAATAATTTGTTCTGAGCCAATATGGCATTCGGATTATCAATCTCAAGAACTCCTTTCTTCTGAGTTGTCCCATTGTTCACAAGATTTCTTTCAGAAGTGTACATGAACTGGTCATTTGCAACCATTTTAATGAGTTCCTAGGCTTCTGCAGGCATTTTCTTCAGATGAATAGATCCACCAACAGAATGGTCCAATGATATCTTGGATAACTCAGACAAACCATCATAGAAGATACCTATAATGCTCTATTCTGAAAGCATTTCAAAAGGACACCTTCTGATCAATTGCTTGTATCTTTCCCAAGCTTCATAGAGGGATTCACCTTCCTTCTGTTTGAAGGTTTGAACTTCTACTCTAAGCTTACTCATCTTTTGAGGTGGAAAGAATTTAGCCAAGAAGGCATCGACCATCTTTTCCCAAGAGTTCAGGCTGTCTCTAGGTTGTGAGTTCAACCATGTACTAGCTCTGTCTCTTACAGTAAAAAGGAAAAGCATAAGTCTGTAGACCTCGGGGTCAACTCCGTTGGTCTTAACAGTGTCACAGATTTGCAAGAATTCAGCCAAGAACTTATGACGATCTTTCAATGGAAGTCCATGAAATTTGCAATTCTGTTGCATTAGAGAAACTAATTGAGGCTTAAGCTCAAAGTTGTTTGCTCTAATGGTAGGAATAGAGATGCTTCTTCCATAGAAGTCGGGAGTTGGTGTAGTAAAGTCATCAAGCACCTTCCTTGCATTGTTATTGTTGGGTTTGGCCATGGCTATTTTGTCTGCTTCCTTTATGAAAATTTTTGTTAGGTCCTCTTCAGAGTATTGTGCTTTAGCTGCTCTTAGCTTCCTCTTTAAGGTCCTTTCAGGTGCAGGATCAGCCTCAACAAGAATGCCTTTGTCCTTGTTCTTGTTCATATGAAAGAGAAGAGAACAAAGAAAGTATGGAATCCTCTATGTCACAGAATAGAGATTCCTTGAGGTGTCAGAGGAAAATAAGAATAGAAGGATGAGGTAGATAGAGAAGATTTCGAACATATAAAGAAGGAGAGAGTCCGAATTGCTAATAGAGGAGATGTGTTAGTGATTAAATAGAAAGATATGAGAGGGAAAAATTTTCGAAAATTTTTAAATAGAAAAAAATAAAAATTTAAAATAATTAAAAAGAATTTTGAGAAGGTGGTTGATGGTTTTCAAAAACTAAAAGAGAGAAAGTGGTTAGGTTGTTTTGAAAAAGATAAGAAATAATAAAATTTAAAATGATAAGAAGTTAGAAAGAGAATTTGAAATTAGAATTTTAAAAAGATGTGATTTGAAAAAGATATGATTTTTTTAAAAAAATATGATTGAAAAGATATGATTGAAAAATAATTAAAAAAATTGATTTTTAAAATTGATAACTTGACCAACAAGAAATTTAAAAGATATGATTCTAAAATTCAAATATTGAACCTTTCTTAACAAGAGAGTAACAAACTTGAGATTTTTTAATCAAAACATTAATTGTTTGCAAGATTTTTGAAAATAGTGAAAGAAAAATGAAAAAGATTTAATTTTTGAAAAAGATATGATTGAAAAGATTTGATTTTTAAAGAAAATAAGAATTAAAACATGAAAATTAAAAAAAAATATATTTGAATTGAAAACTAACAAACCTCCCTTGTGTCATCCTGGCGTTAAATGCCCAGGATTCTAGCCATTCTGGCGTTTAACGCCCAGAATGCTACCTCTTTGGGCGTTTAACACCCAGCTAGGTACCCTGGCTGGCGTTAAATGCCAGAAATCCTTATTTACTGGGCGTTTTTCTGAACGCCCAGCTTTTTCTCTGTGATTCCTCTGCTGTATGTTCTGAATCTTCATTTTTCTGTTTTATTGACTTGAAAAGATATATTTTTGAATTTTTTTTTTGAATTTTTAATGAGGTGGGAGAAAAACAACAAAATAAGATAGAACATGAAAAATCAAGATCAGAACAGATAATGCATACAAGAACATCTTGAATGTTAAGATGAACTCCAAGAACACTTTGAAGATCATGATGAACATCAAGAACTTATTTTTGAAAATTTTCAAGAAAAGAAAGACATGCAAGACACCAAACTTACAATTTGACTCTAGACTCAAACAAGAAACACAAAATTTTTTTGGTTTTTTTTTTTGAATAAGAAAATAAAATTACCCAATCTAAGCAACAAGATGAACCGTCAGTTGTCCAAACTCGAACAATCCCCGGCAACGGCGCCAAAAACTTGGTACACGGAATCGTGATTCTCACACTTCTTCACAACTCTGTGCAGCTGACCAGCAAGTGTACTGGGTCGTCCAAGTAATACCTTATGTGAGTAAGGGTCGATCCCACAGAGATTGTCGACTTGAAGCAAGCTATGGTCATCTTGTAAATCTCAGTCAGGCAGATTCAAATGATTATGGGGTTTTGATGATTAAAAGATGAATAAGACATAAATTAATATATAGATACTTATGTAATTCATTGGTTGGAATTTCAGATAAGCATATGGAGATGCTTTGTTTCTCCTGAATCTCTGCTTTCTTACTGCCTTCATCCAGTCATGCGTACTCCCTTCCATGGCAAGCTGTATGTTGGGGGATCACCGTTGTCAATGGCTATCGTCCGTCCTCTAAGTGAAAATGGTCCGCCTACGGGTTACGTTGGGCTAATCATCTATCAGTTCTCACTTGTGTTGGAATAAGATCCAATGATCCTTTTGCGCACTGTCACTGTGCCCAGCACTCGCGAGTTTGAAGCTCGTCATAGTCATCCCATCCCAGATCCTACTCGGAATACCACAGACAAGGTTTAGACTTTTCGGATCTCAAGAATGCTGCCAATTGATTCTAGCTTATACCACGAAGACTCTGATATCACGGAATGGAAGGCTCTGTTGTCAGGAGAGTCAACTATACGTCATGGACCAGGAGGCCAGGAGATACACACTCAAGCTATTGCAAATAGAACAGAAGTGGTTGTCAGGCACGCGTTCATAAGTGAGCATGATGATGAGTGTCACGGATCATCACATTCATTAGGTTGAAGTATGAGTGAATATCTTAGAATAAGAATAAGCTTGAATTGAATAGAAGAATAATAGTACTTTGCATTAATTCATGAGGAACAGCAGAGCTCCACACCTTAGTCTATGAGGTGTAGAAACTCCACCGTTGAAAATACATAAGTGATGAAGGTCCAGGCATGGCCGAATGGCCAGCGCCCAGAATGTGATCAAGAGATAAAAAGTGATACAAAGATAGTCTCAAAAATGAACTAAAGATGAAAATACAATAGTAAAAGGTCCTATTTATAATGAACTAGTAACCTAGGGTTTGCAGAAATAAGTAAATGATGCATAAATCCACTTCCGAGGCCCACTTGGTGTGTGCTTCGGCTGAGCATTGAAGCTTTCACGTGCATAGGCTTTTCTTGGAGTTAAACGCCAGCTCTGGTGCCATTTTGGGTGTTTAATTCCAGCTTTTATGCCAGTTCTGGCGTTTAACGCCAGAAAATGGTAGAAAGTTGGCGTTTAAACGCCAGTTTGCATTATCAAAACTCCGGCAAAGTATGGACTATTATATATTTCTGGAAAGCCCAAGATGTCTACTTTCCAAAGCAATTAAGAGCGCGCGAATTGGGATTATGTAGCTCCATAATATCCATTTCGAGTGCAGGGAGGTTAGAATCCAACAGCATCTGCAGTCCTTTTTCAGCCTCTGAATTAGATTTTTGTTCAGGTCCCTCAATTTTAGCCAGAAAATACCTGAAATCATAAAAAAACACACAAACTCATAGTAAAGTCTAAAAATGTGCTTTTTGCACAAAAATTAATAATAATATACTAAAATGTCTTTGAAACCTACTAAAAACTACCTAAAAATAATGCCAAAAAGCGTATAAATTATCCGCTCATCAACCACCCAAACTTGAATTAAAGTCCCTCTCTCCAACTCTCAAATATGTCTTTTTTGGTTCTAATGATACTTTTTCAGTGATTATTAACTCTTCATTGAGTGAGTTAGAGGGAAAAGAATTGATCAAGGTGCTCCAAGCTCACAAAACAACTCTAGGATGGACCATTAATGACCTAAAAGGAATAAGTCCAACAATGTGCATGCACAAGATTTTACTTGAAAAAGACTCAAAATTAATAGTGCAAGCACAAAGAAGACTCAACCCTATGATAAAAGAAGTAGTGCAAAAAGAAGTGATGAAGTTGTGGGATGCTAGGATCATTTATCCAATCTCTGACAGCCGTTGGTTGACCCATGAAGATCATAGACCAATTTTATTAAGTGCAAAAAAGGAAGGGAGGAGGTTTAAAGAAAATTCAGATTTCAAGAGAGATAGTGTGAGATAGGAGATATTACTGCCATTGTGAAGGAGGTTCTAAAAGAAGGATCGGAGGGTTCACCATTGTTTCATCTTGCAACTAAACTGAAAAAATGCAAACATAGACTTGTAGATTGACAAAAGTCTTCCTTCTCTAACTCTATGGTCAAAATTCTTAATGTCAAAGAGAATTTGGATAAAGAGGTAGAAAAGGGAGATCATGCTAATGGTACCGTAGTTTAAAATCTAAAGGCTAAATTGGAGGAAGCTCTGGACCAAGAAAAGAGATATTGGTAAGGAAAATATAGAGTTAATTAATTGAATTGAGGGGACCAAAATAGTAAGTTCTTTCATTCCAGGTTCCAAGCAAAGAATAGAAGAAATAAAATATAGTATTTGGAGGACGAAGAAGGGAATATAGTGGCAGAGGTGGAAAGAATAGCAAAAATAGCCCAGAAACATGTTGAGACTCTTTTTACCTCAAGCAACCCAAAGGACCCATTCGATGAGATTCAAGAAATTCCAAAGAAAATAGATGTAGTTATTAATAGGAGGTTAGTCAGACCAGTGATAGAAAAGGAGATCAAAGCAGAAATTTTTTCTATCATCTTCTTCTCTACACCTGGGGATGATGGATTCATTGCTAAGATCTCTCAGGCATATTAGGTTGTGATCAAGGAGCATGTCAACAGAGCAATTAGAAGTTTTCTCTCTGGAGATAAACTACTTAAGGCTTTTAATCATACGAATATCTACTTAATCCTAAAGTTCCAAATGCTAGAAATATGAAGCAGATTAGACCTATAAGCCCTAGTAGTAGGGGTGTTTGCGGTGCATTTTGATTCAATTTTTTAATGAAAAACAATCCAATCCAATTTTATATTAATAGTGCGGTTCGGTTTGGTTCATTTTTTTACTAAGACTATCCGAACCAAACCAAACCAATTAAATTTGGTTTGGTTCGGTTTGGCTTGTTTGGTTTAGGGATTTTAGGGACTTTTGTGCAACAAATGTAGCCAATTACGACATTTATGATTATCTAAGATACCATGAGAGCCAGAGCTGCAGTTAAACCAAGAGATAGAGCTAGAGTTGGAGGATAAATGCATTAAAAATCAGAATTGTAAACACAAAATCATATAAAAATTTAACAGAAGCAGCAGCACAACAAAATAAAATAAGTTGAACAAATATTCAATAACAATTTCAAAAATTCAACAACTTATACTCAATAGGGTGAACAATAATTAATAACAACACATCAACAATAAAATAGGTTTAACATTAGGTCCTATAATTGCGTAATTATAACAAATTTTGAAATAGAATAAAACATCAAAACCCTAAATACAATTTGAATGATAGAATCATCAAAATAGAAATAAAAATTCAGAATTATAAACACAATTTCAAACCTAGAACCATTAGAATTTAAAAAACCCTACGAAGAAAGAAGACGGATACGCTAGACGATGAGACACAACGGCTCAGCAGCTACTAGGGAAATGATAGGACTGAACTGTGATGGAAAATGATGCTCCTGGACTGGATAGAGACATATGGTGGAGAAATAGAGGACGATTGCAGGAGACAACGCTGCGTTCAGCAACCTGCAACCTGTGATGTCAAAGACAGTGCTGTAATATCGGAGATGGCGCTATACAGGGGAAGGGGAGGGGAGCTCTGGGTTCTAGGATAACTATCTGTGATTGACGATTAGTGTGTGCGGAGTAGATGGTAGCACGACGAGGAAAGGAGGGAGAGAAAGGGCCATCGCGAAGGTGCTGTCCGACGACGTCTATAAAACCTGGTTAATTAGTGAATAAATAACTAATAAATTAATTATGAGCCAGGGAGGAAAATTAAAATTTATAATTTGGAGAAGTGAAAATAATTAGAATACGAATTAAAATGCTAATCTTAAAAATTTGTAAAAGAAAAACAAAAAGCAAGCAAAAAAAGCCAATAGCCCTTAAAACCAAAAGGCAAGGGTAAAAAGGATCCAAGGCTTTGAGCATCAATGGATAGGAGGGCCCAAGGAAATAAAATCCAGGCTTAAGCGGCTAAATCAAGCTGTCCCTAATCATGTGCTTGTGGCATGCAAGTCCAAGTAAAAAGCTTGAGACTGAGTGGTTAAGGTCATGATCCAAAGCAAAAAGAGTGTGCTTAAGAGCTATGGACACCTCTAACTGGGGACTTTAGCAAAGCTGAGTCACAATCTGAAAAGCTTCACCCAGTCATGTGTCTATAGCATTTATGTATCTGGTGGTAATACTGGAAAACAAAGTGCTTAGGGCCAGGGTCAAGACTCATAAAAGTAGCTGTGTTCAAGAATCAACATACTTAACTAGGAGAATCAATAACACTATCTGAACTCTGAATTCCTAGAGATGCCAATCATTCTAAACTTCAAAGGATAAAGTGAGATGCCAAAACTATTCAGAAGCAAAAAGCTACAAGTCCCACTCGTCTAGTTAGAACTAATATTCACTGATATTTTGATATTTATAGTATATCCTCTACTATGAGTTTGTGTGTTTTTCTGTGATTTCAGATATTTTCTGGCTGAAATTGAGGGACCTGAGCAAAAATCTGATTCAGGCTTAAAAAGGACTGCTGATGTTCTTGAATTCTGACCTTCCTGTACTCCAAATGAATTTTCTGGAGCTATAGAACTCCAAATGGCGCGCTCTCAACGGCGTTGGAAGGTAGACATCCAGTGCTTTCCAGCAATATATAATAGTCTATACCTTCTTCAAGTTTAGATGATGCAAACTGGCTTTCATCGCTAGTTCCATGCTGCATTCTGGAGTAAAACGCCAGAAACACGTCACAAACCAGAGTTAAACGCCAAAAACACGTTACAACTTGGCGTTTAACTCCAAGAGAAGCCTCTGCACGTGTAAAGCTCAAGCTCAGCCCAAGCACACACCAAAGTGGACCCCGAAAGTGGATTTCTGCACTTAGACTTATTTCTTTAAACCCTAGTAGCTAGTCTAGTATAAATAGGACTTTTTACTATTGTATTAGACATCTGAGATTTTACATCTTTGTTCACATTTGGGGGCTGGCCATTTGGCCATGCCTGGACTATCACTTATGTATTTTCAACAGTGGAGTTTCTACACACCATAGATTAAGGTGTGGAGCTCTGCTGTACCTCGAGTATTAATGCAATTACTACTATTTTCTATTCAATTCATGCTTATTCTTATTCTAAGATATTCGCTGCACTTTAACATGATGAATGTGATGATCCGTGACACTCATCATCATTCTCACCTATGAACGCGTGACTGACAACCACTTCCGTTCTACCTTAGAACGAGCGTGTATCTCTTGGATTCCTTAATCAGGATCTTCGTGGTATAAGCTAAAATTATCGGCCGCCATTCTTGAGAATCCAGAAAGTCTAAACCTTATCTGTGGTATTCCGAGTAGGGTTCAGGGATTGAATGACTGTGACGAGCTTCAAACTCATGATTGTTGGGCGTGGTGACAGACGCAAAAGAATCAATAGATTCTATTCCGACATGATCGAGAAACGACGGATGATTAGCCGTGCTGTGACAAGAGCATTTGGACCTTTTTCACTGAGAGGATGGGATGTAGCCATTGACAACGGTGATGCCCTACATACAGCTTGCCATGGAAAGGAGTATGAAGGATTGAAGGAAAGCAGTAGGAAAGCAGAGATTCAACAGGGACAAAGCTTCCCACCAATGATTTACATAACTATCTCTATCTTTATTTTATGCTTTATTTATTATTATTTTTGAAAACCATTATAACCATTTGAATCCGCCTAATTGAGATTTACAAGATGACCATAACTTGCTTCATACCAACAATCTCCGTGGGATCGACCCTTACTCACGTAAGGTATTACTTGGATGACCCAGTGCACTTGCTGGTTAGTTGTGCGAAGTTGTGACAAAGTGTGATTCATGTTTGAGAGCGCTACCAAGTTTTTGGCGCCGTTGTTGATGATCACAATTTCGTGCACCAATATCCCTCTTAGAGTTTGATTATGGAGAAACAGGATTTATGTTTTGGTTATCTACTTAGGAGGGGGGCTTAATATATTAGGGTTTTTAAGTGAATCAATTCAGTTTACATTGGTTAGGGTTTTCACTAGAAGAACTTAAAACTAAATTGAACGGTAGAAAAAACTGCAAAATATCATTTTTTATTTTTTCGATTTTTGGTTTGTTCGTTTTTAATTTTTTGGTTCAGTTAGTTGGTTTTGTTTGTTTTGGATTGATTTTGATCACCCTTACTTAGTATTGTATTTTATAAAATTATATCCAAGATCTTAGTGCATAGGTTGCAATTTGTTACGAATAGATTGATAAGTGATACACAAAGTATTTTTGTTAAAGGAAGACTAATTAGTGACAACGCATTAATTGCATATGAATTCATGCATTTTCTAAAGAACAAGAAATATGGGAGTCATTATTTCACTTTGAAGATCGATACGAGTAAAGCATATGACAGGGTGGAATGGTCTTTCATATGGTCTATGATGAGAAAGCTAGGTTTTTATAATAAATGGGTGGATTGAATTAGGGAGTGTGTGATAACAGTTTCTCATTCTATTGTTGTGAATGGTCAACCTTATGATTTCTTTAAACCATGTAGAGGGGTGCGGCAAGACAACCCCTTCTCCCCTTACCTTTTTCTATTTTGTGCATATGGACTTTTCCATCTGCTCCATAGAAGAAAATAGAGACAAGAATTTTTTGGATTGGGACTTAATCACTGATGCCCCAAAATCAATCACTTATTTTTTGTAGATTACTCAATACTGTTTAGTAAGGCTACGGAAGAGGATTGTTGGGGACTAATTCAAATTTTACAGAGTTATGAGGAGATTAGTGGTCACAAGTTCAACTTGGATAAATCATTAGTGTTCTTTAGTAAATATACACCAGTGCATATGCGAGATTTCCTATCTAACATACTCCAAGTTCCTCATATTAGTAATCAAGACAAGTACTTAGGATTTTCATCAGTCATCCAAAGGTTTAAAAGGAAAACATTTAATTACATAAAGAATAAAGTTATGCAAAAGCTACAACACTAGAAAAAGGCTTTACTTTCATCAAGTGGCAGGAAGGTGTTAATAAAAGTCGTGGCAACTATTGTACCACTTTACACCTTAAACTACTTTAAGCTGCCAAAAAAGTTGCTCAAAAAAATTCAGAGGGCTATTCTAGAATTCTAGTGGAGACAAAAGGGAAGCAAAAGGAGGATGAAGTGGATAAGTTGGAAAATTACTTGTAGGTCGAAAAAACAAGGGGATTAAACTTTTAAGATCTAAAAGCCTTTAACCTTGCTATGTTAGCTAAGCAAGGGTGCACACTAATGACTAGACCTAATATAGTGATTTCTAAGGTTTATAAAAGTAAATGCTATAGATTCTCTACTTTTCTAAGGGTTGAAATAGGAACCAACTGATGCACGGAAACTTGTCTATCAACAAATCTCCCTTCAGCAAGTATACCGAATTGTCATCAAGTAATAACTCACAATAGAGCGAGGTCGAATCTACAGGGATTAACGGATTAAGTAATCAATGGTTAATTGATTATCCTAGTTAGACAAATCATATTGGAGTGATAAGTAACAAGGAAATGTAAATGGCATAAAAGTAAAGAAAGCAATAAGGTGCAGAAAAGTAAAATGGCAAGAAAAGTAAATGTAAGAACTAAAAATAAAATAAACATTGGGATCAAGAGATATTGCAATCCTCCGGATCAAGTTCATTCTCATCTCTTCCTCAATCAATGTATTCATTGATCTCCTTGGCAATCTTAAGTGATTGGATCCCAATTCCTTGGCAATCCAATTTCTCTAAGCTTGAACAATTTCTCAATTCCTTGATTTAATTGCTTATGGGAAGAGATGAAGTTTGGTCAATAATTATACCACACACATTCATAGATCAAAGTATTGGTAGGATAAAATGTCACAATATCCATCAAACCCCCAACTTAATCCAATGTGAGAGAGTATTTCTAACATGATTTCCTCATTCCTCTTCCAAGGTTCAGAGGAAATCCAAGTATGAGCAATTTCTCTTCTGAGACAATTACCCAATTGGATGAAGATTGAAAGCTCTCTAGTAAAATCAAGAGAAAAGAAAGAAGAAGAAGAATAAAAACTACAATTGATCCATTAAATCACAATAGAGCTCTCTAACCCAACGAAAAGAGTTAGTTGTTCATTGCTCTACCAAAATAGAAAAGAAAGAAAGTGCAGAAAAATAAAGATGAAGATTAAAACTGAAATTGAAACTTCAAAGTCCATAATTGAAAAATACAAATTGAAATTAAACTACTACTAAGAAAAGAAAAAGAAGCAGAAGTGTGTGAGGGGAGGGAGTCCGAAGACCCCTTTTCAATCCCCGGATTCCAGAATTTCTCCTTTTTTGCCCTTTGAATGTAAAAACTAAGGCCTTTATAAAATTACAAAATGAAATTAAAAGCAAATTACAATTAAATGAAAATTCATATTCTAGATGCTTCTTGTGGCCTTGATTGGTTGACACTTGTGGGCTTGCTTCCTTGAGGTTGGGTGGTCCTTGAAAGAGAAGTGAATCAAGTTGAGGTCCAGGTGCTAATGTTAGTGCTACCGTTAGCCACACTAACGCTACAAGTGGGGCGTTAGTGCTGAAGTTAGTGTGGCTAACGTCACACTTGCTACCAGTTGGTGTTTTTGGGGCTTAAAAGATGCCAATTGTTTGTGCTCCAATTTCATGTCCACTATAGATTATTATATATCGTTGGAAAGCTCTAAATGTTAGCTTTCTAACACAACTGAAATCACCTCAATTGGACCTTTGTAACTCATGGTATGCTCCCTTGAAGAGGACAGGTCGCTGGTATAGTCGCTGGCGTTATTGGAAAAAGTGAGTGCCAATAACGTCAGCGTTTAGGGGATTAATATTGCCAAATTCTGGAGCTCAAACTTAATGTCCACCCCATACTATTATATATTGTTGGAAAGTCCTGTATGTCTACATTCCAACAACTTTGAAAGCGCATCATTTGAAGCTATACAGCTCGAGTTACACTTCTTGGAAGGTGAAGAGGTCAGCTGGCCTTACTATAGGTTAATACCATGTTCATCTTTGCACTTTCGGGATAGATTTTCTCCCTCAAATTTAGTGTCCATCATGTAGTGTCATATATTCTTGGAAAGCTCTAGAATCCTACTTTGCAATGCCACTAGAATCACCTCATTTGGAGCTATGTGGCTCAAGTTATTCTTGCTTGAAGAAGGCATGGTCAGGCTACCGAGTGAGATTTTGCCCACGTTAGTGTAACTAACGTGGTCACTAACGTAGGCCTTCTTTGCTTCGCAAATGTTAGTGGCATTCACTTTTTTCACTAACTTTCACAGCTGCCTCCTTTCTTCCACGTTAATGCCCATGTTAGTCGCACTAACGTGGGTGTTCTTGGCTTCGCAAACGTTAGTGGCGTTCACTTTTTCCACTAACGTTGGAGTTTCCCTTTCCTTCCACGTTAGTTCCCATGTTAATGTAACTAATGTGGGAACTAACGTGGGTCTTCTTGCCCTTCGCTAACGTTAGTGGTGCTTACTTTTACCACTAACGTTCCAAACTTTCCTTCCTTCCACGTTAATGCCATTAACTTTCTCACTAACGTTAGGGCTTCTCTTTTCTTCCACGTTAATGGCCACGTTAGTGGCACTAACGTAGCCACTAACGTGGCCCTTCTCTGCTTCTTGTTACCTAAAATCAATCAAACAAAGTGCATCAAAGTCTTGCTCTTAATCATGGGATCATGCATCATCCATTTTATCATTCAATTCATGCATAATTCTTATGAAATCATTCAAAATTCACAATGTTTGCTTGAATCATGGTATGATTGCATTTTCAACCAAATACTTGCTTATTTCCTAAGAAAATGCATGAAACCAACCTAAAGCATACAAAAAATGGCTAGTAAAACTAGCCAAGAGGCCCTGGCATCACAACACCAAACTTAAATCTTGCTTGTCCCCAAGCAAAAAAAGAACTATGTACAAAGAATTCTCTTAATTGGAATGTATTGAAGAATTGCTTATGATGCCTTAGTGGGTGAAGTGAATAAGTGACAGTGGGGGTAAATTTTAATTTGTATGCTTATGCAAGGATTTCAGTGCTCATTAGTCCTCACTTTTTAGAAGTCTTAGATCTTAGGACTTCCATTCAACTGATATTATGGAATCTTCTTTATAGATTGTCACCTTGAAGCAGTACTTATTTTCTAGCGTTTTTCTTTTTTTGTGGAATTTGGCCTCGACTCTAGGTGTCATGTATCAAAGCGGCTTTTTAAGATAAGCTTTCAATCAATACTCCCAAACCAGTTGGTCCAATGTATTAGGTGTTGAAGCACCCCTTAGGATTTACTTGCTCAAGCCTCTCTCTTTGATACAAATCCACTACAAGCATTTAACTAGGACAATAACTCTTTGAGTTCTTGTTTCTTTCTTTTTTTTTCCTAGTAATTGATGCTCAGAGCTTTGGGCTTGTTCTTTGTTTTTCTTTTTCTTTTGTTTTCTTTTGTTACTGCTTCTTGGATCAATAGATGTTTGAGAAATTCTATAATACTTCTCTAAAGTTCATTTACTGTCTATGACATGCAACCTCAATACATAATCATACAATCAAAACCTCCACTCCTCTTAATCTTTTGCTTACCCCAAGATTTATAGAATTCTTCAACATTTTCCTTTCAAAAGAATGATTTCTTTGTTGGATTCTTAGAGATATTGGGTGCAAGTAAAATTCAAGATGATAATCATGATATCATAGCAACATGTTACAAATCAAATATCAAATTATGCTTATTCACAAGGAATAATCACACATGCATACAAGGAAAATAGAAGACAATCATACAATTTAAAGTGCTGGAAATAAGTAAGAGGAAAAAGGAACTTTACCACCTTGTAGTTCATCTTCATTGTTATTGCCCTTTTCCTCCTATTCTTCCCCTTCCCACACCAAACTTAGAATGATTGTTTATACTCAAGCAACAATTAAAACAGTGATAATGGAGTCTATGATGGATCATGAATGTCTTAGAATGAAGTGTGAGTATGCATGTGTTTCAGCAAGCAAGATTAAGGGTACAATAAAGGCACAAGAGATACAAACAGAGACATTTTGATTGCATTAATAAGTGGTGTGCTTGGTACCTTGCATGAAAGATGTAACAACCCTAGTTTTTGAAAATTAAATAATTAGCTATTTGTGATTTATTTTATTTGATGATAATTTTATTTTAAGAAAATTATTTTACTAAAGGTAATTAAATAGAGTTTCATCGTAATTGGAGTTTAAATTAATTAAAATTTTTATATAATCTTTATTGGATATTTGGTATAATTAAAATTATAATTTTGATAATTGAAAAATAAGAAGAATTGTATAATTTAATTCTATTTTGGATGAATTATGTTATTAATTTGAACTCCTAAAAATTATCTTATTAAAAATAATCAGATTGATATTTATAAATACCTTAAGTTTAAGTTAATTGATATTTATGTACAATTTTTATTATAATTAGTTATTTTATAAATCGAAATTAAAGTTTTGGAGATAAAAAAATAATGAAAAGTTATATCATTTAATTTGAATAATTAATATTAAGTTAAAACTATATTTTATAAAAATGTGATTAATATGATTATTTTATAATTTAAATTAAAAATAATTGATTGAACTTAGCAATATGTTGATAAATAATGTTCTTAAATATTTTAATAGGATATATTTGATTTTAAAATTATCTTACCTTCCAATTTTATCAAAATATCTATTCATATTTATCTATATTAATTTATAAAATCTCTAATTTCTAACCTAATTTCCAAATCAAACTCAGAAACCTAATTTTCCAAATTGAAAACCCTAAGTTCCTAATCAGAAACCCTAACCCTCCCCCCCACTCTCCTCAGCAACAGCCGTCATCCACACTTCCCTTCCTTTCCCTAACGGTCATACAACACACACCTAGCTGAGAAAGAAAGGCAGAAATGGAAAGGGAGAAGAGAGAGAGCTCGGAATTGGAGGAGAAGAGGGAGCCGTCGCCACGCAGCCGCCGTCCTGTCGCAATCGCCGTCGTGGGGGAAGACCAGAGCCGAGGCAGGGAGCAGCACCGAGAGGGAGAGAGGCCGCCATCACGTCCTGTTCACCGTCGTCGTCGATCTGCCCTGGAGCCACTATGTCACGTGTCGCCGACGAAGAATAGAGAGGGAGACGCACGAAGAAGAGAAGCCCGTGACCATCCTTGTCGCCGTCAGCGCCGCGGGTTGCCGTCACCATATTCGTGAGCTGCCACCGCGTCACCGTTATTGAGCTGCAGCGCCGCCGTTGTCGCACTCTGCTACTGTCGCGTCTCACCAAGCCACCGCTGGAAGAGGAGGGCTCGCCAGTTCTGCCTTTGCTTCTAGTTTCGCCACCGCCACTGCTGGAACTGTTGGTTTTTTGCTTTGGCCTTGCTTTAGATCCACTCTGAAGCGTTACCATCGCCGTTTGGCTAACACTGAGGCTTTCCACTGCCACCGAAACTGCCCATGACCACCACTGTGGCTGCCATGGGAACAGAACGGTTGCCAAAATTTGACAGAATGCCGCTGTTATCGATTAGAGATGCCAAAAACTATTGCTGCTGCTGTGGAGTTGGAATACTGGGTGTGTCGCGTTTAAATTCTGCAAATTTCGACACTCTCAGGTAGGGGATTTAACGTTTTTAATTTAGAATGCCTACAAAGTTATTTGGATAAGTGCAAATGGTTAACAATGGTTAAGAATTTCTTAATTGACATGAATGACTTGAAATGGATTTGAAATTAGTTAGTTGTTGTGGTTATTCTGACCTGTGATTGAATTTAGATGCTGTTGTGATTAATGATTAATTCAGTATAATTTATTAAATTGAAGTATGCCGAGTTAATAATTGAAAAGCTGTCATATGGATAATTGATGAATTGAGTTTGGATTGTTGCTGTGAATGTTACTGGGTTTTGTTGTTGTGAGTGATTAATTGATAAGATTAATTTTGGTTGCTGTTGTGATTGATATTGGTTTTCTGATTTTGATGTAATTATGGTAAATTGGTTGAGTTGTGGTTATATTCTAATTATTGAAAACAAGTGCTTGCTGTTGATTTTAGTTATCTGATGTATCAGAATGGCTGTGAAATTGACTTGTGACTGGCTGAAATTTGATTTGGTGGTTATTGAAGGATTAGAACTTAAACAATTAAACTGTCTTGAGAACTTGATTTTCTAAAATAATATAGTAACTTTAAGAGTATATAAATAATTCTGTGATGGCTGGACTAATTTTCTATGTCATGATTTATTGATCCTGGCTATGGCTGTGAATTGTGATTGCTTTTGTGGTTGTTATGACAATGATCAGTGGTTTGATTACTTTACTTAATTCTGATTAGTTGGGCTAGATGGGCTAGCTATGAGTACGTTATGTTTGTGCTTTGATTATAGTAATATGTGAATTGAGGATTGCTTGGTGATTCTGATTTTGCTTGTAAGCAATACATTGGATGTTGAATTAATTTTTGATAAGCTAGGTTTAAACTTGTGATTTGTAAAGAGATTGTAAATCGATTGTTAAATTAATTCCTTAAAATCTAAATTATAAACTGATGTAGTTATTATTAAAAGTATAAAGATAATTTGTAATAATTGGAAACTATATGAAGCTGACTTTTTAGGTGAACATACTAGTTGATCATAGGAGAACCAAGATTTTGTGAACAATACATATTTTTGTGTTTTGGTGTCAATGTTACTAAAATTCTGATTAAGTTGGGCGATAATGTGTTTGGATATTTGTGAATGAGGAACTATTAGTCTTTTGGTTAACTTAATTTATGAATTGATGAGTTTGAAGTTGGATTGATGGATTCTGTGAGAATAGCGAATTATGGATTTTCTGACTGATTGAGAACCTTTTATTTGATACTTGTTGAGAAAGGTTGATGAGATGTTGAGAAAGAGGGAACCCTACGGGTGGCTAAGTCCGAGTTTTAGGGGAGGTACTGCCGAAATTTTATAAAATCTGAGGTTTTATTTGAGAAGTTATTTTAGAAGACTTGGATTTGGAAAATGATTATTTGTTTTATTTAGTTAAGAAAAGAATTATTCTATTTTAAATTCGATTTACCAAAGAAAGGTTTATGTTTCAAAATTAAATTATTTAAGAAAGAAACTATGTTTTGAGATTGATTCAATTTGAAAATAATTATGTTTCAAGCTTGAAATAAAGGATTACTTTTTAGAAGTTTGATGAATTTATAATATTTGAATTTGAATAGTAAAGAGAGATGATTTTTGAGACTTTGGAAAGTTAGTAAACTTGAGAAAGAGTTTTATTTGATTACTTTTAATGAGAGGTTATGTTTTGAAAAGTGTTTAATGAATTTAAAATAAATGATTTTTTTGAGTCTTTTGATAGAGAACTAAACTGAAAAATAGTTTTAAAATTGGCTTGACTCAAAATTGCTAAAGCAGAGATTATGAACTGAATTGATGATTAAGATTTTTATGAACGAATGCTTGAGAAAATTAAGAAAGGTTTTAGAAAATGTGTTAAGGATTCAAAGGGAAAAAAAGAGAATGGAAAATTGATATACGGAATGTTGAGATTTAGAAAGAATAATGAAAAGTGATAAAAGATGGAAAAACCCCACGAACTGTTAGTTGTTTAATTACGGGGAAAATCCACGAATTGATAAATGGTTAAATTCGGGAAGTACCCACGAACTGAATGATCATTGATCTCGGGAAAACCAATAAATTGTTATTTGTTTTATATGCGGGAAAAACCCACGGACTGATAATCATTGATTACGGGAATAACCCATGAATTGCTGTATGTTGATCTCGGGTATAACCCATGAAATAAAGATCATTGTTTGCTGTGTATTGATATCGGGTATAACCCACGAACTGAAGATCGCTATGTTATTGTGTATTGATCTCGGGGAATAACCCACGAACTGAAGATCTCTGTTTTGTTTGTGGAATGATCTCGGGGACACCCACGAACTGAGGATCACTGTTTCCCCTTGTGCGTATATTCTAGGGTCGGGCTTTGCGCCGACTGCCGGTAGTCATGAAGGAGTGGTATTCTTACCACCACACATATGCACTATGGACACAAAGGGAAGCCATATCTGGGACTTGTTCCTGGGTAATGTCGGGCTGCAGGGTGTAAACCGACACGTGAGCTCATGGCCTGCTTAGGACAGAAATGCATCATATTGGTTGTGCATTTACATTTGGTTGTGTTTGTCTGTGATTGTGTTGTTTGTCTTATTGTGATTTGTTTGTGTGTTGAATTGAGTTTCTTACTTGTGCTAGTAGTTTGTGAATGGATAGAGATGATTAATATCTGTTATTATGACTGAGAATCAATTATGTGGCTGAAAGATATTTAATATGCCAAGTTTTGCGATTGAGATCTGTTTTGGGTTTAGAAATTTAAAGAAAGTAATTATTTATCTAAAGTAAGATTAAAAAGTATATCAAAGGGGTTTGACAAAGATGGTTTATTAAGCAAAGTTAATTATTTGCATGTTAATCATTACTTTTGCGGCATTCCCATTCCCTACTGAAAACGTGTGGTTTGTTCTCACCCCAAAATCTTCCACCCTTTCAGTGACACAGGTTTGAAGACTCAGTTTGAAGCTGCGGGTGATTGTTAGACCTTATCTATATGAGTTTTGTTTATGAGTTAAGTTTCTTTCATAGAGTTCCCTCGCCTTTGTAGCTTTAGTTTTTATTTTATGCAGAGGGATAGGAGTTGTATCTGAATTTTATTTAAAATTCTCTTGTATAATGTTTATTATTATTAATAAGTTTATGATTATTATCACTTGGTGATGTTTGCTATGTGATTTTAATTAATAAAAACAAAAATTTTCTGGAATTTTCTTAGAAACTGAAACGCAATATCGAACTAAAGGCTCAATAGTAAATAGTTAATAAAGGAAAGCAGGTTAGTAACGCCTTACTTTCGGTACGATCATGACGTTCTGGAAGTTGGGTCGTTACAAAAGATTAGTGGCAACACCAAACTTAGTATGACACTCTCAATTTAGAATATTGTACCCAGTGAAGATTGAAAATCAAATTGTTGCATGGCAACACCAAACTTAGAATGCAATCATATGCCAAATTATTGAAAGTAAACTAAGCAAAGCAAGGAAATGTTACCTACGGTTGGGTTGCCTCCCAACAAGTACTCTTTTAATGTCATTAGCTTGACAGGTTGTTCATGACTTTCTTCCTCTTCTTCCAGTTTGTTAAGAGGAATGACCTCAAGAGAAAAGAGGAGCCAGTTAATGCCCCTTATTTTGAGTGCCTCTCCCCAGCAAGCTTTCTCTTGTTGTTAGCTTGAGGAAACTTGCTTGTTGGGGTAGGGGTGGGATGGCTTTTGGTTAACCTTTTATTCTTCATGGATATTGTCCTTCTTTTCTTGGTCACCATCCTCTTTTTAGTGCTCATGTTGATTGCCTTCACCACCTTGATTTCAGAACTTGGGTGTTGTATGATGGTTAGAGTGTCTTCTTCATCAAGAGCTTCTTGAATTGGTGGTTCAATAAACTCACCCTTTATGTAACTCTCTGTTTTATTGGAGTAGTGTGGACTCCCTTGACACTTCCTCCCTTGTTCTTGACCTTTGAATGAACTCCTTTGTTTCTAGAGAGAGTGAAGTGGTCTCTCTTTGTGATCTCAGCTCTTCAATGAATTGTTCTTCAGAATAGAGTTGTGCATTTTGTCTCAATTTTTCTTCATGGTCCATTTTTGCTATTTTCTCCTCTTCGTTTGTCTTTATTATTTCTTCAAGGAGGAGTTCTATTCTAGCGAGTCTATCTTCTTCTCTACGTTTTTTGAGTTCTTCAATGATGAGTTTCATCCTAGCAAATCCATCTAAAGGAGGTTGGGTAGGTTGTAATGGTTTTTTGGTTGTTTTGTGTTTGTGTGTTCTGAAAGTGGTATGACTTTTGTGGGTAGTGGATTGAGTTTTGTGGATGGTGAAATGAATTGTATGGATTTGGGATAGCCTTTCATGCTGAGGCATACTCAAATGATGAAGAATTTAGGCATGTAAAACTTGGAGGTGAGGTTGTATAATTGAGAGGTGATGGCTCTTGATGAATGGGGTATGAATGAGTGAAATCTCTTTAATTTTGATCTTTCCAGCTACAACTTGAGTAGTGATCAATTTCACCAAAATATGGACCATTTTGTGGCTTTGGAAAGTATCCCATTTCATGTTCTTGATACTCCCACCTACCATGAGCATAGTAAAGTGGATCATTCTGTGGTGGTGGATAGTTTCCCATGAATGGATGCTCATTTCTTTCCTGCAAAAAGCTCTGTCTCAAACAATAATCACCAAAAGAAATTGGAATCTCCATTGTAATAAATGAGAGATTCTTAGTGAGGCAATATTACAAACAGTAGTTAGCAAAAGAAAATAAAGAAACAAAAGAAAACAAAGACAAAAGAAAAGTGTCTAATCTAGTAGATCAATCAACCGGTAGTTTGTTAATCACAATTAATCCCCGGCAACGGCGCCATAAACTTAATACACAGAAACTTGTCTCTCAACAAATCTCCCTTGGCAAGTATACCAAATTGTTGTTGATAAACCCCGATTTTGTGGTTTATCTTGTGCTTAATTTGGGAAATTTTATCAACTTTTCTCACATTTACTCAATGAAATAGCATGGTTTTGTAATTCTCCCTTGATTTGTGCTTAAATGTGAAAACATACTTTTTAGGCCTTAAAATAGCTAAATTTAATTCACTTTAATTCCATTCGATGCCTTGATATGTTTGTTGAGTGATTTTAGGTTTATAAGGCAAGTATTGAATGGAAGAAGTGAGGAGAAAAGCATGCAAAGTGGGAGAACTCGTGAAGAAATGAAGGAACCGTAAAGTTGTCAAGCCTGACCTCTTCACACTCAATCGACCATAACTTAAGTTACAAAGGTCCAAATGAGACGGTTTCATTTGCGTTGGAAAGATAACATCCGGGGATTCAAAATGATATAAATTTTGCCATATGTTGCTTCGCGTATAGGGGCGCGCACGCGCAATGTTCCCGGACGCGCCGATTGAGCACGTGACCCACTAAAGAGCAACTCGTGGCCAGCGATTTCTAGCTCATTTTGGGCCCAATCCAACTTATTTCTGATGCTATTGAACCCAAGGATTGAGGGGGAATGAACCAAGTAGTCATAGTTGAGTTTTCATCATGTTTTAGGCTAGAATTCTAGAGAGAGAGGCTCTCTCCTCTCTCTAGATTTTAGGGTAGTTTTAGTTAATTCTTCTTGGATCCAAGGTTTAATTCATGTTTTGATTTACTTTTCCTTTACAATTTCTTGTTCATCTACTCTTCCTCTCTCTAATTTTGTATTTCATTCTTGCAATTGTTATTTTGTTGTTGATGCACTCTTTCTTCTTCTATTTCCCTTCAATGAAATTTGAAGTAATTCATGTAGATCTTGTTTCCTTTAATTGTTGTGTTAATTCTTTACATTTGATTATTGTTAGATTTAATTCTTGTTGTTGATTTACTATGCTTTCCTTTCATGCTTTCCAAGTGTTTGATGAAATGCTTGGTTGAATTTTAGTATAGATTTTGATCCTCTTGGCCTAGGTGGAGTAATTAGTAACGCTTGAGTTATCTAATTCCTTTGATTGATCGACAATTGGAAGTTGCTAATTGATTTGGATACCACTAACGCTAGTCTTCCCCTTGGGAGTTGGCTAGGACTTGTGGAATCAAGTTAATTCATACACTTGACTTTTCTCCTTGGTTAGAGGTTAACGAAATGGTACCAATAAACAATTTGTGGTCATAATTAAGGAGGATAACTAGGATAGGACTTCTAATTTTCATATCTTCCAAGAGTTTTGTTAGTTGCTAGTTTATTTTCTTTGCTATTTACATTTCTTGTCCAAAATCTCAAAAATTCCAAAATACCTCATAACCAATAATCATACACTTCATTGCAACTCCTTGTGAGAGGACCCGGAGTCCAAATACTTCGGTTAATTCTTATTTTGGGTTTGTTCTTTGTGACAACCAAAATTTTTGCATGAAAGGATTATTGATTGGTTTGGAAACTATACTTTACAACGAGACTCCATTAGATGAATTCTAAACCGTCAAGAATTCATTCATCAGTCATCAAGTAAAAACTCACAATAGAGTGAGGTCGAATCCATAGGGATTAACAGATTAAGCAATCAATGGTTAATTGATTATCCTAGTTAGACGAATCATATT
Organism: Arachis duranensis; assembly: GCF_000817695.3. Lineage (NCBI taxonomy): Eukaryota > Viridiplantae > Streptophyta > Magnoliopsida > Fabales > Fabaceae > Arachis > Arachis duranensis. Next base: position 86,867,165 of record NC_029772.3, read on the forward strand.
GGAGTGATAAGTAACAAGGAAATGTAAATGGCATAAAAGTAAAGAAAGCAATAAGGTGCAGAAAAGTAAAATGGCAAGAAAAGTAAATGTAAGAACTAAAAATAAAATGAACATTGGAATCAAGAGATATTGCAATCCTCCGGATCAAGTTCATTCTCATCACTTCCTCAATCAATGTATTCATTGATCTCCTTGGCAATCTTAAGTGATTGGATCCTGGTGCACGAAATTGTGATCATCAACAACAGCGCCAAAAACTTGGTAGCGCTCTCAAACGTGAATCACACTTTGTCACAACTCCGCACAACTAACCAGCAAGTGCACTGGGTCGTCCAAGTAATACCTTACGTGAGTAAGGGTCGATCCCACAGAGATTGTTGGTATGAAGCAAGCTATGGTCATCTTGTAAATCTCAGTTAGGCGGATTCAAATGGTTATAATTGGTTTTCAAAAATAATAATAAATAAAACATAAAATAAAGATAGAGATACTTATGTAAATCATTGGTGGGAATTTCAGATAGGCGTATGGAGATGCTTTGTCCCTGTTGAATCTCTACTTTCCTACTACCTTCCTTCAATCCTTCTTACTCTTTTCCATGGCAAGCTGTATGTAGGGCACCACCGTTGTCAATGGCTACTTCCCATCCTCTCAGTGAAAATAGTCCAAATGCTCTTGTCACAGCACGGCTAATCATCTGTCAGTTCTCGATCATGTTGGAATAGAATCCATTGATTTTTTTGCGTCTGTCACCACGCCCAACAATCGCGCTTTTGAAGCTCATCACAGTCATTCAATCCTTGAATCCTACTCGGAATACCACAGAAAAGGTTTAGACTTTCCGGATTCTCAAGAATGGCTGCCAATAATTCTAGCTTATACCACGAAGATTCTGATTAAGGAATCCAAGATATATTCATTCGTTCTGAGGTAGAACGGAAGTGGTTGTCAATCACGTGTTCATAGGTGAGAATGATGATGAGTGTCACAGATCATCACATTCGTCATGTTGAAGTGCAACAAATATCTTAGAATAAGAATAAGTATGAATTGAATAGAAAATAGTAGTACTTTGCATTAAAACTCGAGGTACAGCAGAGCTCCATACCTTAATCTATGGTGTGTAGAAACTCCACCGTTGAAAATATATAAGTGATGGTCCAGGCATGGCCGAATGGCCAGCCCCCTTTGAAGGTCTAAAATCGCATACACTGATTAAAGATCAATCCAAAGACGTCTAATACAATAGTAAAATGTCCTATTTATACTAGACTAGTTACTAGGGTTTACAGAAATAAGTCTAAATGCAAAAATCCACTTCCGGGACCCACTTTGGTGTGTGCTTGGGCTGAGCTTGAGCTTTACACGTGCAGGGGCTTCTCTTGGAGTTAAACGCCAAGTTGTAACGTGTTTTTGGCGTTTAACTCTGGTTTGTGACGTGTTTCTGGCGTTTTACTCGAGACTGCAGCATAGAACTGGCGTTGAATGCCAGTTTGCGTCGTCTAAGCCCAAACAAAGTATAGAGCATTATATATTGCTGGAAAGCTCTGGATGTCTTCTTTCCAACGCCGTTAAGAGCGCGCTATTTGGAGTTCTGTAGCTCCAAAAAATCCATTTCGAGTGCAGGGAGGTCAGAATCCAACAACATCAGCAGTCCTTTGTCAGCCTGAATCAGATTTTTGCTCAGGTCCCGCAATTTCAACCATAAAATAGCTAAAATAACAGAAAAACACACAAACTCATAGTAAAGTCTAGAAATGTGAATTTTGCATGAAAACTAATGAAAACATCCCTAAAAGTAGCTAGATCCTACTAAAAAGTACCTAAAAACAATGCCAAAAAGCGTATAAATTATCTGCTCATCACAACACCAAACTTAAATTGTTGCTTGTCCCCAAGCAACTGAAAATCAATTAGGATAAAAAGAAGAGAATATACTATAAATCCCAAAATATTAATGAATATTAGTTCTAATCAGATGAGCGGGACTTGTAGATTTTTTACTTCTGAACAGTTTTGGCATCTCACTTTATCTTTTGAAGTTTAGAATGATTGGCATCTATAGGAACTCAGAGTTCAGATTGGGTTATTAATTCTCCTAGTTGAGTATGTTGATTCTTGAACACAGCTACTTTTATGAGTCTTGGCGTGGCTCTAAGCACTTTGTTTTCCAGTATTACCACCGGATACATAAATGCCACAGACACATGACTTGGTGAACCTTTTCAGATTGTGACTCAGCTTTGCTAAAGTCCCCAGTTAGAGGTGTCCAGAGCTCTTAAGCACACTCTTTTTGCTTTGGATCACGACTTTAAACACTCAGTCTTATGCTTTTCACTTGGACCTGCATGCCACAAGCACATGGTTAGGGACAGCTTGATTTAGCCGCTTAAGCCTGGATTTTATTTCCTTGGGTCCTCCTATCCATTGATGCTCAAAGCCTTAGATCCTTTTTAGCCTTGCCTTTTGGTTTTAAGGGCTATTGGCTTTTTCTGCTTGCTTTTTTTCTTTTTCTTTTATATTTTTTTGCCACTTTTTTTCACTGCTTTTTCTTGCTTCAAGAATCAATTTTATGATTTTTCAGATTATCAATAACATTTATCTTTTTCTTCATTCTTTCAAGAGCCAACAATTTTAACATTCATAAACAACAAGATCAAAAATATGCACTGTTCAAGCATTCATTCAGAGGACAAAAAGTATTGTCACCACATCAATATAATTAAACTAATTTCAAGGATGAATTCGAAACTCATGTACTTCTTGTTCTTTTGTTTTAAAAACATTTTTCATTTAAGAAAGGTGAATGATTCATGGAATTATTCATATCCTTAAGACATAGACACTAGACACTAATGATCATGAAGTAGAGACACAAACATAGACAAACATATAGCATAAAAACCGAAAAAATAGAGAAATAAGAACAAGGAATGAGTCCACCTTAGTGATGGTGGCGTCTTCTTCTTGAAGGACCAATGATGTCCTTGAGCTCTTCTATGTCTCTTCGTTGCCTTTGTTGCTCCTCCCTCATTGCTCTTTGATCTTTTCTAATTTCATGGAGAATGATGGAGTGCTCTTGGTGTTCCACCCTTAATTGATTCATAACATGACTCAATCCTTCTAGAGAAGTGTTGAGTTATTCCCAATAGTTGTTTGGAGAAAAATGCATCCCTTGAGGCATCTCAAGGATTTCTTGATGATGAGCTTCTTCATGCGTCTCTTGAGATCAATGGATGGCCTCTCTTGTTTGCTCCATCCTCTTCTTGGTGATGGGCTTGTCCTCTTCAATGAGGATGTCTCCTTCTATGACAACTCCAGCTGAGTAGCATAGATGGCAAATGAGATAAGGAAAAGCTAGCCTTGCCAAGGTGGAGGGCTTTTCGGCTACTTTGTAGAGTTCTAGAGAGATGACTTCATGAACTTCTACTTCCTCTCCAATCATGATGCTATGAATCATGATGGCCCGATCCATAGAAACTTCGGATCGGTTTCTAGTGGAGATGATGGAGCGTTGGATGAATTCCAACCATCCTCTAGCCACAAGCTTAAGGTCAAGTCTTCTCAATTGAACCGGCTTGCCTTTTGAGTCTCTTTTCCATTGAGTTCCTTCCACACATATGTCCATAAGGACTTGGTCCAACCTTTGATCAAAGTTTACCCTTCTAGTGTAGGGGCGTGCATCTTCTTGCATCATAGGAAAGTTGAATGCCAACCTTACATTCTCCGGACTGAAATCTAAGCATTTTTCCCGAACCATTGTAAGATAATTCTTTGGATTCGGGTTCATACTTAAGTCATGGTTCGTAGTGATCCATGCATTGGCATAGAACTCTTGAACCATTAAGATTCCGACTTGTTGAATGGGGTTGGTAAAAACTTCCCAACGTCTTCTTTGGATCTCATGTCGGATCTTTGAATACTCATTTTTCTTAAGCATGAAAGGGACCTCAAGGATCACCTTCTTCTTGGCTACAACTTCATAGAAGTGGTCTTGATGGGCTTTTGAGATGAATCTCTCCATCTCCCATGGCTCGGAGGTGGAAGCTTTTGTCTTCCCTTTCCTCTTTCTAGAGATTTCTCTGGCCTTAGGTGCCACAGATGGTTATAAAAAAAACAAAAAGCTATGCTTTTACCACACCAAACTTAGAATGTTGCTCGCCCTCAAGAAAAGAAAAGAAAGAATAGAAGAAAAAGAAGAAGATATGAAGGAGAGGGAGTGGGATGTGTATTCGGCCAAGGGGGGAAGAGAGGGTTGTGTTGTGTGAAAATTAAGAAGGATAGAGGGGTTTATATAGTGGAGGGAGAGGGTAGTAGGTTCGGTCATTAGGGAGGGTTTGGGTGGGAAAGGGATTTTGAATTTGAAGGTAGGTGGGGTTTTTGGGGAAGAGTGTTATTGGATTGTGTGAAGAAGAGAGAAAGTAAGTTGAGGTAGGTAGGGATCCTGTGGGGTCCACAGATCCTGAGATAATCCTGTGGGGTCCACAAATCCTGAGGTGTCAAGGATTTATCATCCCTGCACCAATGGGGCGTGTAAAATAACCTTTGCATGCAATCTTGGCATTCAACGCCAGATTGATGCTTGTTTCTGGCGTTCAACGCCAATCTGCAGCATGTTTCTGGCGTTAAACGCCAGTTCCATGCTTGTTTCTGGTGTTTAATGCCAGCTTTCCTCAGGGTGCAATCCCTGCGTTTGAACGCCAGACTACTGCTTATTTCTGGCGTTCAACACCAGATTCATGCTCTGTTCTGGCGTTAAACGCCAGCCAGATGCTCCTTACTGGCGTTTAAACGCCAGTGAGTTCCTCTTCCAAGGTGTGCTTTTTCTTCTGCTGTTTTTGATTCTGTTTTTAATTTTTGCAATTGTTTTGTGACTCCACATGATCATAAACCTAATAAAACATAAAAGAACAATAAAAATATATATGAATAAAAATTGGGTTGCCTCCCAATAAGCGCTTCTTTAATGTCAATAGCTTGACAGTGAGCTCTCATGGAGCTTCACAGATTATCAGAGCATTGTTGGAACCTCCCAACACCAAACTTAGAGTTTGAATGTGGGGGTTCAACACCAAACTTAGAGTTTGGTTGTGGCCTCCCAACACCAAATTAGAGTTTGATTGTGGGGGCTTTGTTTGACTCTGTATTGAGAGAAGCTTATTGTACATCTTTTTCATGTTTACAGAGGGATACCCTTGGGCCTTAAACACAAGGTAGTCCCCATTCAATTGAAGGACTAATTCTCCTCTGTTAACATCAATCACAGCTCCTGCTGTGGATAGGAAGGGTCTTCTAAGGATGATGCATTCATCCTTATCCTTTCTAGTGTATAAGATTATGAAATCAGCAGGGATGTAAAGGCCTTTAACCTTTACCAACACGTCCTCTAGCAATCCATGAGCTTATCTTATTGACTTGTCAGCCATCTCTAACGAGAATGTGGCAGCCTGTACCTCAAAAATCCCTAGTTTCTCCATTACGGAGAGTGGCATAAGATTTATGCTGACCCCAGGTCACACAGAGCCTTCTCAAAGGTCATGGTGTCTATGGTATAGGGTATTAAGAATTTACCAGGATCTTGTTTCTTTTGAGGTAAAGTTTGCTGAACCCATGTATCTAGTTCACTAATGAGCAAGGGAGGTTTACCTTCCCAATTCTCATTACCAAACAACTTGGCATTCAGTTTCATGATGACTCCTAGATATTGAGCAACTTGCTCTCCATTTACATCTTCATCCTCTTCAGAGGAAGAATAGTTTTTAGAGCTCATGAATGGCAAAAGGAGGTTCAATGGAATCTTTATAGTCTCTATATGAGCCTCAGATTCCTTTAGGTCCTCAATAGGGAACTCCTTCTTGTCTGGGAGACGTCCCATGAGGTCTTCCTCATTGGGATTCACGTCTTCCCATTCCTCTCTAGGTTCGGCCATTTTGATTATGTCAATGGCCTTGCACTCTCTTTTTGGATTCTCTTTAGTATTGCTTGGGAGAGTACTAGGAGGAGTTTCAGTGATTTTCTTACTCAGCTGGCCCACTTGTGCCTCCAAATTTCTGATGGATGACCTTGTTTCACTCATGAAACTTAAAGTGGCCTTAGACAGACCAGAGACTATGTTTGCTAAGCTAAAAGAGCTCTGCTCAGAATGCTTTGTCTGTTGCTAAGAAGATGATGGAAAAGGCTTGTTATTGCTGAGCCTGTTTCTTCCACCATTATTAAAGCCTTGTTGGGGCTTTTGTTGATCCTTCCATGAGAAATTTGGATGATTTCTCCATGAGGAGTTATAGGTGTTCCCATAGGGTTCACCCATGTCATTCACCTCTGCCATTGCAGGGTTCTCAAGATCATAAGCTTCTTCTTCAGAAGATGCCTCTTTAGTACTATTGGATGCATTTTGCCATCCATTCAGACTTTGAGAAATCATGTTGACTTGCTGAGTCAACATTTTGTTCTGAGCCAATATGGCATTCAGAGCATCAATTTCAAGAACTCCCTTCTTCCGAGGTGTCCCATTACTCATAGGATTCCTCTCAGAGGTGTACATGAATTGGTTTATTTGCAACCATGTCAATGAGTTATTGAGCTTCTGCAGGCATTTTCTTTAAGTGAATGGATCCACCTGCAGAATGGTCTAGTGACATCTTAGAGAACTCAGATAGACCATAATAGAATATATCCAAAATGGTCCACTCTGAAAGCATGTGAGGAGGACATCTTTTGGTCATCTGCTTGTATCTTTCCCAAGCTTCATAGAGGGATTCACTATCTTTTTGTTTGAAGGTCTGAACATCCACTCTAAGCTTGCTCAGCTTTTGAGGAGAAAAGAACTTAGCCAAGAAGGCCGTGACAAGCTTATCCCAAGAGTCCAGGCTATCTTTAGGTTGTGAGTCCAACCATGTTTTAGCTTTGTCTCTTACAGCAAAAGGGAAAAGCATGAGCCTGTAGACTTTAGGATCTACTCCATTAGTCTTAACAGTCTCACAGATCTGCAAGAACTCAGTTAAAAATTGATAGGGATCTTCTGATGGAAGTCCATAAAATGTGCAGTTCTGTTGCATTAGAGCAACTAGTTGAGGCTTCAGCTCAAAACTACTTGCTCCAATGGCAGGGATTGAGATGCTTCTTCCATCAAACTTGGAAGTAGGTGTAGTATAATCACCAAGCATCCTCCTTGCATTATTATTTTCGGCTGCCATCTCCTCTTCCTTTTCAAAAATTTCTGTAAGGTTGTCTCTGGATTGTTGTAATTTAGCTTCTCTTAGTTTCCTTTTTAGAGTCTTTTCAGGTTCAGGATATGCTTCAACAAGAATGTTCTTGTCCCTACTCCTGCTCATATGAAAAAGAAGATAACAGAGAAAGAAGAGGAATCCTCTATGTCACAGTATAGAGATTCCCTTATGTGAGTAGAAGAATAAGAAAATAAAAGGAGAAAAAGGTAAGAATCCAAACACAGGGGGGAAGAATGGGTTCGAATTCTTGAGTAGAAGAGAGGTGTTAGTAGATAAATAAATAAATAGAAAGAGATGAGAGAGGGAGAAATTTGAAAATAAATTTTGAAAAAGAGTTAGTGATTTTCGAAAATTAAGAGAAGAAATAAAATTAAAATTAAAATTTGAAACAATTAGTTAATTAAAAGAATTTTGAAAAAGAGCGAGGCATTTTCGAAAATTAGAAAGAGAAAAGTAGTTAGGTGATTTTGAAAAAGATAAGAAAAAAACAAAAAGTCAATTAGTTAGTTGAAAAAGATTTGAAAATCAATTTTGAAAAGATAAGAAGTTAGAAAAGATTTTTGAAATCAATTTTGAAAAAGATATGATTTGAAAAAGATATTTTGAAAAGATATGATTGAAAAAGATATTTTGGAAAAAGATTTGATTTTTAAAATTAAAATTCATTACTTGACTAACAAGAAACTAAAAGATATGATTCTAGAATTTAAAGATTGAACCTTTCTTAACAAGAAAGTAACAAACTTCAAATTTTTGAATCAATCATATTAATTGTTAGTAAAATTTTCGAAATTTTGAAATAAAGATAAGAAAAAGATTTTGAAAATAAATTTTAAAAATTTTCGAAAATAATAAAAAAAATGAAAAAGATTTGATTTTTGAAAAAGATTTTGAAAAGATAAGATTTTTAAAATTGAAAATTTGACTTGACTTATAAGAAATAGCTAAGTTTTAAAATTTTTTTGACTAAGTCAACTCAAATTTTCGAAAATTATGAGCAAAATAAGGAAAAGATATTTTTTATTTTTGAATTTTTAATGAGGAGAGAGAAAAACACAAATATGACCCAAAACATGAAAATTTTGGATCAAAACACTTAATCCATGCAAGAATACTATGAATGTCAAGATGAACACCAAGAACACTTTGAAGATCAAGATGAACATCAAGACTTACTTTTGAAAGATTTTCAAGAAAAGAAAAACATGCAAGACACCAAACTTAGAAATCTTCAATGCTTAGACACTATGAATGCAAAAATGCATAGGAAAAACAACAAAAAACACAAAACAAGAAAATATGAAGAGCAAACAAGAAGACTTATCAAGAACAAATTGAAGATCATGAAGAACACATGCATGAATTTTCGAAAAATGCAAAAGTTTTAAAACATGCAATTGACACCAAACTTAAAACTTGACACTGGAATCAAACAAGAAACACAAAAAAATTTTTCATTTTTATGTTTTATTAATTTTTTGGATTTTTCAAAACTAATTTTTGGAAAAAACAAAAATAAAATAAAAATTTTTGAAAGATTTTTGAAAACTTTTTGAAAAGAAAATTACTTAATCTGAGCAACAAGATGAACCGTCAGTTGTGCAAGCTCAAACAATCCCCGGCAACGGCGCTAAAAATTGGTGCACGAAATTGTGATCATTAACAATGGCGCTAAAAACTTGGTAACGCTCTCAAACGTGAATCACACTTTGTCACAACTCCGTACAACTAACCACCAAGTGCACTGGGTCGTCCAAGTAATACCTTACGTGAGTAAGGGTCGATCCCACAGAGATTATTGGCTTGAAGCAAGCTATGGTCATCTTGTAAATCTCAGTTAGGCAGATTCAAATGGTTATAATTGGTTTTCAAAAATAATAATAAATAAAACATAAAATAAAGATAGAGATGCTTATGTAAGTCATTGGTGGGAATTTTAGATAAGTGTATGGAGATGCTTTGTCCCTGTTGAATCTCTGCTTTTCTACTACCTTCCTTCAATCCTTCTTACTCCTTTCTATGGCAAGCTGTATCTAGGGCATCACCGTTGTCAATGGCTACTTCCCATCCTCTTAGTGAAAATGGTCCAAATACTCTTGTCACAGCACGACTAATCATCTAACGGTTCTCGATCATGTTGGAATAGAATCCATTGATTCTTTTTCGTCTGTCACCACGCCCAACAATCGCGTGTTTGAAGCTCATCTCAGTCATTCAATCCCTGAATCCTACTCGGAATACCACAGACAAGGTTTAGACTTTCCGGATTCTCAAGAATGGCCACCAATAATTCTAGCTTATACCACGAAGATTCTGATTAAGGAATCTAAGAGATATTCGTTCGTTCTGAGGTAGAACGAAAGTGGTTGTCAATCACGTGTTCATATGTGAAAATGATGATGAGTGTCACGGATCATCACATTCGTCATGTTGAAGTGCAACAAATATCTTAGAATAAGAATAAGTTTGAATTGAATAGAAAATAGTAGTACTTTGCATTAAAACTCGAGTTACAGCAGAGCTCCACACCTTAATCTATGATGTGTAGAAACTCCACCGTTGAAAATACATAAGTGATGGTCCAGGCATGGCCGAATGGCCAGCACCCTTTGAAGGTCTAAAATCGCATACACTGATTAAAGATCAATCCAAAGACGTCTAATACAATAGTAAAATGTCCTATTTATACTAGACTAGTTACTAGGGTTTACAGAAATAAGTCTAAATGCAGAAATCCACTTCCGGGACCCACTTTGGTGTGTGCTTGGGCTGAGCTTGAGCTTTACACGTGCAGGGGCTTCTCTTGGAGTTAAACGCCAAGTTGTAACGTGTTTTTGGCGTTTAACTCTGGTTTGTGACGTGTTTCTGGCGTTTTACTCGAGAATGCAGCATAAAACTAGCGTTGAATGCCAGTTTGCGTCGTCTAAGCCCAAACAAAGTATAGAGCATTATATATTGCTGGAAAGCTCTGGATGTCTTCTTTCCAACGCCGTTAAGAGCGCGCTATTTGGAGTTTTGTAGCTCCAAAAAATCCATTTCGAGTGCAGGGAGGTCAGAATCCAACAGCATCAGCAGTCCTTTGTCAGCCTGAATCAGATTTTTGCTTAGGTCCCACAATTTCAGCCAAAAAATACCTGAAATCACAGAAAAACACACAAACTCATAGTAAAGTCTATTGCATGAAAACTAATGAAAACATCCCTAAAAGTAGCTAGATCCTACTAAAAACTACCTAAAAATAATGCCAAAAAGCGTATAAACTATCCGCTCATCAGATCCCAATTCCTTGGCAATCCAATTTCTCTAAGGTTGAACAATTTCCCAATTCCTTGATTTAATTGCTCATGGGAAGAGATGAAGTTTGGTCACTGATTATACCACACATATTCATAGATCAAAGTATTGGTAGGATTAAATGTCACAATATCCATCCAACCCCCAACCTAATCCAATGTGAGCGAGTATTTCTAGCATGATTTCCTCATTCCTCTTCCAAGGTTCAGAGGAAATCCAAGTATGAGCAATTTTTCTTCCGAGACAATTACCCAATTGGATGAAGATCGAAAGCTCTCTAGTAAAATCAAGAGAAAAGAAAGAAGAAGAAGAATCAAAATTACAATTGATCCATTAAATCACAATAGAGCTCTCTAACCCAACGAAAAGAGTTAGTTGTTCATTGATCTACCAAAATAGAAAAGAAAGAAAGTGCAAAAAAATAAACATGAATATTAAAACTGAAATTGAAACTTCAAAGTTCATAATTGAAAAATACAAATTGAAATTAAACTACTACTAAGAAAAGAAAAAGAAGAAGTGTGTGAGGGGAGGGAGTCTGAAGACCCCTCTTCAATCCCCGGATTCCAAAATTTCTCCTTTTCCGCCCTTTGAATGTAAAAACTAAGGCCTTTATATAGGCTCTCCTAAATTACAAAATGAAATTAAAAGCAAATTACAATTAAATGAAAATTCATATTATAGATGCTTCTTGTGGCCTTGATTGGTTGACACTTGTGGGCTTGCTTCCTTGAGGTTGGGTGGTCCTTGAAAGAGAAGTGAATCAAGTTGAGGTCTAGGTGCTAATGTTAGTGCTACCGTTAGCCACACTAATGCTACAAGTGTGGCATTAGTACTGAAGTTAGTGTGGCTAACGTCACACTTGCTACCCAATTGATGTTTTTGTGGCTTAAACGATGCCTATTGTTTGTGCTCCAATTTCATACCCACTATAGATCATTATATATCGTTGGAAAGCTCTGAATGTCAGCTTTCTAATTCAACTAGAATCATCTCGATTGGATCTCTGTAACTCAAGTTATGCCCCCTTGAAGGGGACAGGTTGCTGGCATAGTCGCTGGCGTTATTGGAAAAAGTGAGTGCCAATAACGTCAGCATTCAAGGGATTAATATTGCCAGGTTCTGGAGCTCAATCCTAATGTCCACCCCATACTATTATATATTTTTGGAAATCCCTGGATGTCTACTTTATAACGCTTTTGGAAGCGCATCATTTGGAGCTCTACATCTTGAGTTACACTTCTTGGAAGGTTAAGAGGTCAGCTGGCCTTACTACAGGTTGATACCATGTTCATCTTTACAATTTTGGGATAGATTTTCTCACTCAAATTTAGTGTCCACCATGTAGTGCCATATATGCTTGAAAAGCTCTGGAATCCTACTTTGCAATGCCACTAAAATCACCTCATTTGGAGCTATGTGGCTCAAGTTATTCTTGCTTGAAGAAGGCATGGTCAGGTTGCCGGGTGAGATTTTGCCCACGTTAGTGTCCACGATAGTGTAACTAACGTGGCCACTAACGTAGGCCTTCTTTGCTTTAAAAACGTTAGCGGCATTCACTTTTTTCACTAACTTTCACAGCTGCCTCCTTTCTTCCATGTTAATGCCCACGTTAGTGGCACTAACGTGGGTGTTCTTGGCTTCGCAAACGTTAGTGGCGTTCACTTTTTCCACTAACGTTAGAGTTTCCCTTTCCTTCCACGTTAGTTCCTACGTTAATGTAACTAACGTGGAAACTAATGTGGGTCTTCTTGCCCTTCACTAACATTAGTGGTGCTTACTTTTACCACTAACATTCCAAACTTTCCTTCCTTCCACGTTAATGCCATTAAGTTTCTCACTAACGTTGGGGCTTCTCTTTTCTTCCACGTTAATGGCCACGTTAGTGGCACTAATGTAGCCACTAACGTGGCCCTTCTCTGCTTCTTGTTACCTGAAATCTATCAAACAAAGTGCATCAAAATCTTGCTCTTAATCATGGGATCATGCATCATCCATTTTATCATTCAATTCATGCATAATTCTTATGAAATCATTCAAAATTCAAAATGTTTGCTTGAATCATGGTATGATTGCATTTTTAACCAAATACTTGCTTATTTCCTAAGAAAATACATGAAACGAACCTAAAGCATATAAAAAATGGTTAGTAAAACTAGCCAAGATGCCCTGGCATCACCAACTGCTCATGGGGTTGGAGGAGCGTGTTGGAGGGTTGAAAAATTCTCTAGAAAGACATTCTTTGAAGAATAGGACAGGTGATAAACGCCGATTTTGTGGTTTATCTTGTGCTTATTTTGGGGATTTTATCATCCTTTTCCCACATTTATTCAATAAATTAGCATGATTTTGTAATTCTCTCATAATTTGTGATTAAATGTGAAAACATGCTTTTTAGGCCCTTAAATTGGTGATTTTAACTCACCTTAATTCTATTTGATGCCTTGATGTGTTTGTTAGTGATTTCAGGTTCATAAGGCAAGTATTGGATGGAAGAAGTGAAGAAAAAAGCATACAAAGTGGAGAATGCATGAGGAAACAAGGATTTGGAGTACATCAATAGATGCGCACGCGGAGCGGACCCGCGCGCGTGGAAGTAAAGTTGTATGGCGACGTGTATGAGTACATGACGCGTACGCGTGGATAGAAAATTTCCAAGCGACGCGTACGCGTCAATGTTCACACGTGACTCACTTAAAGGCAAAACGCTGGGGACGATTTCTGAGCTGCCCAAGCCCAAATCCAACTGATTCTTGAAGCTATTTCATGCAGAATTCAAGCTTGAGTAAAGGGGGGAGTACTTAGTTAGTAATGATGAACCTTTAGTTAGTTTTCTAGAGAGAGAAGCTCCCTTTTCTCTCTAGAATTAGGTTAGGATTAGGGTAAATTCTGTTAGATCTAAATTTAAATTCTTGATTTCAACTTATTTTCTTCACAATTCCTTGTTCTAATACCTTAGTTCTCTTGTTCTCTTGTTAATTTCTTGTGTTGCTCTCTTTTATGTTGATGAACCATTGTTGGATATTGATTTCTTCTAATGCAATTTTATGTTTCCATGTCTCTTTTATGTTTATCTTCATTGCTATTGTTGATTTCTTGCTCATGATGGTTATGGATCTTGTTAATTCTTGCATTTGGTGAAGTTTAATTTTCTTGACCTCTAGTTATTTGATAGATTGTTTCTTTTAGTTTTTTAGTAGTTTTCTTTACTCTTGGCCTAGGCTAAGGGAATTGAGTGACCTTGAGTCATTGGGTCTCAATGATTTGGTGATTTGAGAACCCTATGTGGTCAATTTGATAACCATTGACTCTAGCCTACTACTAAGTCAATTAGTAGCTAGGTTAGGACTTAGGGATTGATGTTGATCAAGCCTATTTGACGTACCTCAAGCTTAGGAGTAGATAATACGTACTTAAAGCTTTTGGAGGTAGACTTAATAGGTTGGCCTCTCATAATTATCAATGTATGGTTTATAGCAAGGGTGGTGATCTCAATTATCTATGTCTAGCTAAGAGTATTTTTCCTTCCTTTTATTAGTTAATTGTTCATTTACTTTTCTTACCATTTATTTTCTTGCCAATTAAAAATCAAACCCCTTGTTCTTCATAGCCAATAATCATTCACTTCATTGCAATTCCTTGTGAGATGACCCGGAGTTTAAATACTTTGGTTAATTCTTATTTGGGATTTGTACTTGTGAAAGCCAAAATTAAAATTGATGTGAGAGTTATTTGTTGGTTTGGAGCTATGCTTACAACGAAGTTCTTATTTCTACAAGAGAAATTCTAGACCGACAGCGACCCTGGCTATCAATTTTATGGCGCCGTTGCCGGGGAGTTGCAATGGTGCTATGTTATTGGCTAATGTATATATTTTGAATAGTTTGGTTTTTGGCTTGGTTGTTAGTTTTTGCTAGTTGTAGGATTTTGCCTTCTTTGTTTCTTGCTAGTTTTTGTCTTTATTCTCTCCTATCACTATGAATTCTCATCCATTTGGCTATGAGTTTGGCTCAAATTATGTTGTAGGGAATGGGAGCTACCAAGACAATATGCATCAAGGATTTGGGAACAATTAAGGATGGAAGGAGCCTCGAAGGATTGATCAACTCCCTTGGCAACCACCACCTCCGGCCTCTTATAGGTATAATTCCAATCCTAATGCATATCAACCTAATAGATGTGGTGACCCTTATTGTAGTTGTCAACAACCACCACCACAAGCCTATGAACCACTTCATCAACCTGATTTTGACCCACCTTACTCACAAGCCCCCTACCACCAAACACCTCATTATGACCCTGATCCTTATCCACGATACTAACCACCTTATGAGCCATATGAACCATACATGGAACCACCACCATTCCAACATAATTACTCTCAAGAACCACCTCAATATACACCATCTCCATACCTTTACAAAGATGAACCAACTTCTAATTATGAAACCTCCCTCTCAAACAATGAACTTTCTCTTTCCCCACCACCCCCAATGGATGATTCCCTCCAAGGATATATGAGCTCTTACCTCCAAAGGCAATAAGAGATAGAAAAAGAGTTCAAGGAGATAGAAGCCAAGATTGCTATCGTGGCAAAAGCCGTTAGAAACCTTTACTCATCCTACCTAAGCCTACCCGATCAAGACACTCCCATTGTTGAATGTGAAAACACAATCAAAGAGCTTAGTGAGGGAGTAAATTCGAAGCCCAATGTGAAGAAGAGGAGTTGAAGCAATATTTGCATCAAAAGGAGGAAGTTGAGGTTATCAATATTGAGGAAGTGGATAACGAGTTACGGAAAATTGATCAAGAAGTGGATTCCATCGTTAATGATTTTTTGTCCACCTTGACCAATTCCCTTGATATTGATGTTTAGAAGGGTGTGCAACCTCCAAAGCAAATCGTGGTCGAAGATTTTGAGAAGATTGATCAAGAGAGGGATTCAATCATTGATGACTTCCTCTCTACAATTAAATCTTCTTCCATGGAGATTGGCATAGAGACTAAGAAAGAGGTGAAATTAAGGAAAATTCTAAAGAGGTGAAAGTTGTAAAGGGAGAGCACAAGGGAATGGATCTCGCATTGGCTAAGTGTGGGGAGGTCTCCCTTCCTAAGTCACCATTGCTCCTTACAACATTCAAGTGGGTAAAATTCTTATCCCTAACCTTTACCTTCTCACTTGAATATGGTTTAATTGAAAATGATGGTCAACTTAGAGCTCTTTATGGAGTTAAGAGTAAGAGAGAGTTATGTAGTGGTTGGAAACATCACTCTAAGTGCATAATGGTTGCATGCTCAAAGTGGAACAATAATGGTTGGTATAGAACCAAATTATGTGGGTCTAAGAAGAGAATTTGATGCTCCAAAGAGAATTCTACGTGCCTACCACCGAAGTGGAATCATGATGATCAATTAGAAGATGTGTGTGAAGATAAGATATGGGATCACAAATCACAACATGAAGACCAATTTTGGGAGCTCATATCTTGGGAAGGACCTCACCCAAGCTTGGTGAAGATGGTTGGAAATTCTGACAACCGTTTGAGGAGCAAGCATTCTTGGATGTTCAAGGATGAATACAAGTATAAACCACCTTGACAAGGAGCCTCCCAAATGTCCAACTTAAGGACTTAAACTAAAAGTGCTTGGTGGGAGACACCCCACCATGGTAAACTCTCCCCATTCTCTTGTAGATATAATCAATGAATGAATTGAGTTGCCATTGTGGGTAGTTTCTTTACTCTTTCGCATATTTAGTTTTGGTTGCTAGGTTTTTTATACACTTTATGCATTTAATAAGGATGATTCTTTGAATTTTAGTTTTTGCTTGGATTGCAAGTTTCCTCAAATTGTTTGAAAAACCCTCAAAAATTAAAAAATATGGTTAATTTTGCATTTTGGTTGGTTTTGAGTCATAAAGAAGGTTAGGAGAATTTTGCGATGGTTTTAGTGTTTCTAAAAAAAAAAAGAAGAGGGGGATCCACGTGACGCGTACATCACGCGTGCGCGTCGATGCGTCAGTGTGGCACCCATACTTTATCCAAAGAGTTATGCCAACTTGGTACCAACATTGTGGCTCTGGCCCAATTCTCAGCCCACGCGGACGCGTACGGTATGCGTACGCGTCGACACACACTACCCCTTTCGACGCTTCAGCGTACATCACGCTTCCGCGTATATCATCTCTTCGCCCACCCACGCGCACGCGTCCAGGACGCGTACGCATGGATTCAAAAAACACTTACCCCAAAGGACGCGAGCCCTAGCACAGTCCCGTCCATCACCCTTTTCCCCCAACATTTCATTTCTGCTTCTTCTTCTCTCCCTCAACTCACAACACCATCTTGAACCACCCTCATCCACCATCGCCGCCACCGTCCGGCGAGCATCATCACCGCCGGTCGCCCCTTCTTCTTTCTCCCTCTCTTCTTCTCTCCTCACCTCTGTCTCTCTCTCTCCTCTCTTGGCCGATTGTTCAGCCTCCGCCAGCAACTCCGCCGTGACACCCATTGTCGCCAGTGAAGCCATCCACAGCCACTAACCATTCTCTGCCTCCCCAGTCACCATTTTCCTCTCTCTCACCTTGCCAACCCTGTCTCCATCTCTGCCCATTTCTCTGCTTCTCTGCCCCTGCTCTACACTGCCCTGCTGCACCACTGCGAGCCACCAAGCCCCCACCATCTCTGGGCGGTGCTGCTGCCTCTTTTCCCCATTTCCCCAGTCTCCCATTTCTATTCTACTTACCTGCCAGGTTTCCTCTGATTCCCATTGCTATGTTCCTTACTTTTTAATTTGTTTTGTCTGTTAACTTTAGTTAGATTAATTGTTGAATTTTTGGTTGTTAGGTTAGATAGAGATGCATGCTGTTAGGTAGATAGGTTGCGGTTAGAGGATTCTAAGCCTGATAATTGTTCCGTTCTTGTTTACTTTCTAAATGTAAATTGCTTGGTTGCTGAGTGATGGTGATGCTGATGTCTTGTATAAATCATGTTACTACTATGCTGATTTTGACCTCTGCCTTGCTAAACTTCAATTGTATGATTGTGTTTGATGCTACCTGAACATATGCAATCCTTGCTCTTATCACATTTGTTGCAATTTTTGGATTCATATGTGATTTTTGCTGTTTTTTGCTATCCGACAAAACATCTAATTTACTGCTTGAATGCTACCCAAATTTCTAAGAATTGTTTTATTTTTAAACTTAGCTACCTAGAATTGAATTTGACACCTTTGAAATTGAGAATTACTTGGCTTACACCAAATTCAATTCTTAGGTTACTTTGGTTGGCATTTCTGTGGTTATTTTGTTTCCCGTGATAGGCATTGAAAAAGTTAGTTCAAGGAATTGTTTGTCGGACCCCTATGTCGAACAATCCCTTGCCTAACTCATCAATTTGAACCTTCTTGTGTGCCTTCACTTTTCAAGTTAAGTCAAATGACTCCTTGGTCAAGGTTTACTTTTCAACTTACTTGACTAATGAAGCCAATGCTGAACTTATCATTTGACCTTAACTTGTAATTTTCTTCAATAAGGTTCATTCATTTGCAATAATTGGCACATTCCACTAGTGTAACCCTTTTAATTCAAAATGGTTTTCAACTTGGTTTTGGTTACACTAGTGCATATTTCACTCTTTCTACACCAATTATTGCAACTTAGTGACCCTGTGCATTGTTGATGACTTGCTTTCCATTATACACTTTTATGCAAATTTATATTTCATCATCAATGACTGCATCTTCCTCATGAGTGTGAGTATGCTTATTTTTCCATACTTTGTGCATTTCTCTTGATTAAGCCAATAACAGTTATACCACTGAGTTTTGAGCTAATTCTCTAACCTCTAACTTGATTAACCAACTGACTTTTCTTTTTACTTCCGAACTAACCCTTTCACCATTCATTTGGGTATGATGCTTATTGGACTCAATAAACAAGCATTGTGCAAATATTGCTTGAATTCTTGGTTTATGGCTTTGTGTGATTTCTGAATTATGTTTCTTGCATTCCAAGAATTCTTTTCTTTTGACTTACTTCATGCAGTTGTCATTCCTTGTTTTCTATTCTTCTACTTGGCTTAATTATTTATATCCTGTCATATCTGTTTTTCAGCATGGCTGACAGAGGGAAAGCCAAGGTTACTCAAGAAAGAGGAAGAAACCTCAGTCCTCCACTCTTTCTCCTTTCCACGACTATACCAAGAACCCTCTTAATGACAAGGAGAAAGCTGATCAACTGTTGTCTTCCACTGACACAGATAGGTTCCCTAACCTATATTGTGAGCTCCGCTTCCCGAACTATTTGGGAAGAACCTGAACATAAAGAAGAAACTAGCCATTCCCGCCAACCTGAGGCGATCCATTGAGACCCGTATTGAGGGAATAGGTCTAGCTTTTCTTAATAGGGAGCTGGGTAGGGTGAACACATCTTGGGTTCAAGAATTCTACTACAATTTCTTCAGACATACCCTTGATTCGCTTTACCTGTGAGGCGAGCAGATATTGATCACAGAGGCTGTTATTGAGGATGAACTCCGCTGCTTGCCCAAGACCGGTGATACAGATGCTTTTATACAGGCTGAAGTGGAGTTGCATTGCATGACATTTGACTATGATGCCCTAAGGAGTGTAGTTGCCACCCCCGACGCCTCTTGGGAGATGGATTCTGAAAACAAGAAGCCCAAAGGGATGATATTTACTCATCTGACTAGGGAGGCCAGGACGTGGCAGCAGATCTTTGCCCATTACGCCATGCCGACCACCCATTTTACCAAGATTCCAGTGGCCATGCTCGTCCTGATTAGCTGTATTATAGAGGGGAAGGAGGTGTATATCCCCCGGCTAATCAGGAAGTGGCGAGCACACATCTGTGGCACACTTTTGTTTCCGACATTGGTCACTCAGATGGTTCAGAGAGCCGGAGTCCCATGGCTAGCAGATGACGTGTCCCCACCCCCTCCCGTTCCCGAGAAGGAGGACACGATTCCGTGGGGGACATGGGTGAACGAGAAGCCCCCATCCCGGCGTCAATCTCAGGCCAGAGCAGCAGCAGCTGGACTTTCTTCTTCATCAGCTACTGCAGGACCCTCTTCAGCAGCAATAGCAGCACCTATAGCACCACCACTACCAGCACCCCAACTGACATATATTTTGATACAGCGTCTCTTCCACTTCATGGAGCGTAGTGAGCGCCGCATCATGCGATGCCTTGACAGAGTAAATCAGATATTTGTAGCACTGGACGTTGAGTTACCCTCTCTTCCCGACTCTTTCGCATCCGAAGAGGAGGAGCCGGCTCAGCCAGAGGCACCTCCACAGACATAGGCCATCCCAGAGGCTTAGCAGCCCCCTGAGAAGCCACAGCCTCAGCCCCAACAGCTAGATGCGACTGTTGACCCTCACCCAGAGCCCGAGCAGTAGCATCGAGGACGATGCTTCATTCTAACTGTGAGGATGTCACCGTCGTCGCCGTCGGTGGATAGCTATTTTTGGTGAACATCTCCGGACATTTATCTCTTAGTTTATGTTATTTTGCTTTATTTTACACTTTTTTTTAGATTATTGTATATACTAGTTTTGTGGATACTTATATTTTAGCTGTTGCATTTTGCACCTTAGATTGGATACATTTCATACTTTTAGTGGATTTTCTTTATATAGTTGTTTTAGCTTTTTGGTTGTGATTAGAAAAATATTTTGGATTGTTGAAACCTAGTTAACCCTTTTTGTATATGACATTTATTTTTGTTGGAAAAGGGATAAATTAAGGAATTTAAAAAAAAAATTTCTCAATCACAACATTGCATTAATAAGCTTCATCAAACAATGAAATTTTCTAAGGAATTTATCTATAGGGCACCACCCCAATTGATTGAAATTTTTTTAGAACTTTCTTGAATTATACACCTTGTGGATCATGTTTTTGAGATGAGAACACAAGCTTGTGAGATTTAAGCCTAATGGTGTGGTTACATCTTATAACCACTTATTTTCATTCTTGTGTGAATTGTTCTCTTTCTATGATTGTGACCCTTGATTTGTTTAATTCTATATGTCCTATGATTCCTTGTATTCATGCACTTATATGATTGAGGGCATTGTTTCATTAGCTCACTTACCCAAATAGTTTACCTTTTACTCTCCATTGTTATCCAATTTTGAGCCTATGCTTAACCCAATTGTTCTTTATTTTAGCACATTACAAGCCTAAAGCGAAAAACAATAAAAGTCCTTTATTTGGATCTTTGATTAGCTTAGGCTAGTGAGAGTGTTCATTATTCAAGCTTGGGGAGATTTGGGAACATTAGTTGGGATAAAAGGGTGTTTTACATTTTTATATTTGGGAATTGGGTGCATACTCATGTGTTGATTAAATGGATAGACCTTATGCATTGATGTCCTTGTACAAAGGTTGAAGGAAAGAAAAATGAGAAAAACAAAAGAAAAAGAAAAAGAAAAGAAAAAAAGAGAAAGAAAAAGAAGAAAAGCAATAAAGGGGACAAAATGCCCCAAAATAAAGTTCAATAAAATCAATGCATTAGTGTTGTAAAATGAAGAGAAAATGCATGAGTATGTGAAAAGTGATGAATGGGTAGTTAGGTTAGCACTTAATTGTATAGGTTATTATATAGGTTAGGTGGGAAGTCTAGGTTAATCAAAAATTCAAATTCTAGTCCACTTAACCTATATGACCCTACCTTGACCCTAGTCCCATTACAACCTTATGGAAAGTCCCCATGATGATTGTTGATTGTTAGATGAAGAACAAATCTTGGAAAACATGATTAGGGGAGAAATGAGTGAATCAACCCCTAAACACTTGAGTGACTAGAGCGGATACACATCCGGTAAGGGTTCGATTGCTCAATTACATGTTTTCACCATGATCATTCTCCTTCGTGCAAGTTTGTAAATCTTTTTGATAATTCAATGCAATTGTGGGTTTGGTTTGGTTTGAGTTGATTCCTATTGCTCTAGCCCTTATGCCTACATATGTTTTCTTGGAAGTTGATTTGTTTTGACCAAGTGATTGCATTCATATAGATAGTTGCATTTAGATAGGTTGCACTTAGGTAGTTTACAATGAATAAATGTTGATACCCTTTGTCTTTTTCTTGAATTCAAAATGAACACATGCTTGGTTTAAGTGTGGGGAGGTTTGATAAATCCCGATTTTGTGGTTTATCTTGTGCTTATTTTGGGGGATTTTATCACCCTTTTCCCACATTTATTCAATGAATTAGCATTGTTTTGTAATTCTCCCTCAATTTGTGATTAAATGTGAAAACATACTTTTTAGACCCTTAAATTGGTGATTTTAACTCACCTTAATTCCATTTGATTCCTTGATGTGTTTGTTAGTGATTTCAGGTTCATAAGGCAAGTATTGGATGGAAGAAGTGAAGAGAAAAGCATACAAAGTGGAGAATGCATGAGAAAACAAGGATTTGGAGTACATCAATAAATGCGCACGCGTGTGCGTGAAAGTGAAGTTGCATGGCGACGCGTACGCGTACATGACGCGTATGCGTGGATAGGAAATTGCGAAGCGACACGTACGCGTGACCCATGCGTACGCGTCGATGTTCGCACGTGACTCACTTAAAGGCAAAATGCTGGGGGCAATTTCTGAGCTGCCCAGGCCTAAATCCAATTGATTCCTAAAGTTATTTCGTATATAATTCAAGCTTGAGCAAAGGGGGGGGAGCACTTAGTTAGTCATGATGAGCCTTTAGTTAGTTTTCTAGAGAGAGAAGCTCCCTCTTCTCTCTAGAATTAGGGTTCTAGGCTATTTTGCATCTTAGATCTAAGTCCAATTTCTTGATTTTATATTGTTTCCTCTATAATTTCTTGTTTCTACACTTTAATTCTCTTAGTTTGTGATGTTAATTTTACTTTTATTTCTCTTTTATGCTCATGCACTCATGTTGGATTTGGATCTCCTTTAATGAAATTTGATGTTTGATGCCAGTTTATTATTGATTTGGATTGTAATTTTACTTTCTTTGCAATTGGTAGTTGGTAGATTTTACTATTTCCTGCACATTTACCATGCTTTCCTTTATGCCTTCCAAGTGTTTGACAAAATGCTTGGTTGGATGTTAGAGTAGATTTTTGAGCATTATTGGCTTGGAAAGAGTAATTGGGTAATCTTGAGTCATGAAAACCCAACCGATGTTGGCGATCTAGAGTTGTTAGCTAATATTATTTCCATTGACGCTAATCTTTTGCTAATTCAATTAGTAAGTTGATTAGGACTTTTGGATTGAGATTAACTAGTCTTATTAGATTTTCTCCGAGTGTGAGGATAACATGATACTTTCCTCCATCGTCGGGGATGACGTAATAAGATAAATTCTTGTTTATTATTGTGAATTGATTGATTAGTCTTGTTTGATGTTCTCCTTATGTGAAGATAATATGATACCTTCTTCCATTTTCCAGAGTTGACTAAATAAGATGAGTTGATCATTGTATGACTAGGATAGAGAGCCTATATTCTCTACCCTTGCCATGAATGTCTCTCTTTATTAATTGCTTTCTTTAATTACTTGCTTGATTTACTCTTCTTGTCAATTTAAATTCTTGCCCCCTTCTATCAATCAAACCCCTTGTTCCTTCATAGCCAATAATCATTCACTTTATTGCAATTCTTTGTGAGATAACTCGAGGTTTAAATACTTCGGTTAAATTTTCATTGGGATTTGTACTTGTGACAAAACCAAATTTAATTTGATACGAGAGTTATTTGTTGGTTTGGAGCTATGCTTACAACGAAGTAATTCTTTTCTATAAGAAGAAAATCTAGACCAACGATGATTCTCGACCATCAATAGGGCAGCCTGATCAATATTACACATAATTCATAGGTCAAAGAGTTTACTGCCATAACACCTATAACTAATGTAAATGCATAGTACACTCCATAATGAGTTGCAGAACTAATGTTACCAAATAGACAACGGAATCAAGCAAAAATAAAAGAACATTTTAGTCAAACAATAGTAGAGAGAATTATTAATACAAAAATTGTAGAAAGAGAAGACTACCTGGCTGAAGGAGAAGAAGGGAAGTTATTTAGTCTCATATAGTTATAAAATTGCATTTTAGATTAATCATCCTCTAATGGAATTTTTTCCTGTTCAGTGCCAAACAAAATCCTTATGGTCAGGAATATGGAGTCATAAAATCCAACCCAAGGTAAAGAATTTCTTATGAAATCTAATGCATAATGAATTACCAGTCAAATTAAAACTCTACATTCAAATCCTCCAACTTAACCCTATTTTCCCACTATGTAACTCGGTAGAGGAATTGACCTTACATTGTTTGTGGGTATGTCCAAATTTAGCAGAAGCTTGGAGGCTATTAGGTATTCATCTCCCAATAGTTATCGATATGCCTTGGCGGTGGTGGAAAGAATTGCAAAATCAAAACAAAGGAAGAAGACAATTGAAGGAGATAAAGGAACTTTAGCTAACATGGCATGGCATATTTGGAAATTCAGAAATGAGCAAGTTTTTGAAAGTAAGAGGAGTTGCTAGTGGAGGTTGTTAATGCTGCTAGAAAACTCATGGAGGAGTGCACTACCACCAGTTGTCTTTTTATTTCCACTTTTTAAAGATGAATTTACCATTTTTTTTCATTACTTCAAATGCATAGTTGTATTAATTAATTGGTGGAACTTTCATGTTTGCCATTATGTGTGTTGTCTGTTTTTTGGACCAATATTTTATTCAATGAATAAAAGTAACTATTTTAGTGAAAAAAAATCATCTATATTTTATAATAAAAATATTTTTTAATTATAAAAGACAACATATTAACATTTTGTAAAAAGATATCTTTTATATATAAAAAGATAAAATGTTATTGACGTTAAAATTTTTTTTAATTATAAAGAAATAAAATGTGATTAACATTTTGACAAAAAATCACTAATATTTTATAAAGTCTCACAATAGTGTATAACATGAGCCATTTTTGAAGAATTTATGGAAAATAATCCAATATAGAAAAGAAATCGTCAAAGACAAGCTTAAAAATTTTAGTATGGAAAAGCATGTGAGTTTTTATTGGAAATGGAGCTTTTTGGTGTATATACAGATAGGTGAACATTGTAGATATAGCGGGGCCAACACGCAAATAACATGCTGACTTAGCACTCATGCAGCGTGATAAACACATGTCCTGACCAGGAGCAACATGCACCCTGCGTGTTGAACACATGGTAGTCATCTAAGCAACATGCACCCTATGTGTTGTACACGTGTCAGTCATTCAAGCAACATGCACCTTGCATGTTGTATATGTGTCAAATGCTAGTTGGATGCCATTCCAACATGTAACCTGCGAGGTGAGTCTTCTGCCTATAAAAACTGAAGCTCGTTATCATTTTATTTCATTGCGAGAGAGGTGTTTTAGTACCTTGTTGGTGTGATGGAGGGTACTGCAAATATAGTGGTTTACCACAATGATGAGATTATACAAAATATATATGAGGGAGTGAGCTTTGCGTGTGAGAGTCCATTTTTGTTTGTGGTTCCATGTATTATAACATTCGCAGAACTACAGTACGGTCTCTATCAAAGCATAAAGAGTGAGCAATATTCTCTACAGGAGTCTGGACTCTATATTTAGCGTCTTAATACAGTTTGAGATTATGTTGATTGTTGACGAAACAAGCAAACTCGCGTGCAACACCCAAGGATTGATTTGTATGTCGAGTTTGAATATATAGCTGTAGATGAGATTTAACATGACCCAGATGTGCAAGATAACAGAGCTAAAGCATACGAAGGAATAAAAAATAATAGCAAAGAGGAGTTTGAAGTTACGTACAAAGCCGGTGACGAGGATGAGGATGGAAATGGGGGAGGTGAGGTAGTCGCGTAAACTTTAGTGGTTCCACCCGCAATCAATCAACCCATGGACGTTCCACCTTTTATGCATAATTTGGATCTTGATGCCATGCGTGCGCCGAAGTTCCCCAGATATGCGAACATAGGTACATGAGGAGTGGATAGTATGTTTTCCTTAATTTTTTTACGGATCGATGAGCGACAATTTATTTTTTTTATAGGTGTTGCTGATCTTTAGGATGGGGAGTTCAGGATCGAAATAGAATACAATTCTAGAAAATCAGTCATCGCAGCAATTCGGAGTTAAACTATGATGCATGAGCATCTTTAGTTGTTATTCTTTAGTTTAATTACTTTGTTGGTTCCTATAGTTTTACCAAATTTTTAATTGGATCCTTATGCTTTTTTTCTTTTAATTAGGTCCCTACACTGTTTTTATTTTGTAATTACGTCCTTCTCATATTAAAAATGTTAAAATTAACATAATATTTTTACCAAAATACATGCAATAAAAAAATTAATTAAGTTTTTAATTATAAATACCTTCAATTTGTGAAGAAATATTCAATTAACTCTAATATTTTTTATGCTAGGAAGGATGTAATTACAAAATTAAAGCAGTGTAGGGACCCAATTGAAAGAAAAAAAAGTATAGGGACCTAATTAAAAATTTGGTGAAACTATAGGAACCAACAAAGTAATTAAACCTTTTTCTTTATCATTCCTTTAATTAAAGTTAGTGATTTTCTCATTATAATTGAGATTCTTGTGACTTAATTGATTTTATGTAGATTTATTTTGACTTGATATGTTTAGGAGATTGTTAAAAGATTTTAAACAAGGCCAAAAAAATAAAGGAACAAGCAGAGAATCCCCAGGGAATGCAATGCCTTCGAAGAGAATTTGTAAATGCTGTCAATCCTGACCTCTTCATACTCAAGCGAGCATAACTTGAGCTATTGAGGGCCAAATGAGACAGTTTTAGTGGCATTAGAAAGCCAACATCCAGAGCTTCAAAATGATATGCATATGTCTATAATGGACATTCAGTTTGAGCCACGCAAGACTGGCATCTTTCACCTCGTAAAAGTAGCGCCCCCCAAAAAAAGGCATGGCGTGTGATGCCCAAAACAGGTGTGTAACGCCTTCGAAGAGGGCCAAGGCATGGTGTGGCATGCCCAAACTCCAAGTGCCTTGCTGAGCCAACTCTTAGGGAACCATCCAAGCTTAAAAACACCTCTAGGGACCAATGCAAGATGGCGTGCCACGACCTTCCATGGAGTGTCATACCAAGCAAGAAGCTATCTCTTAGGCACGAAGGCAGGCCACACCCAAGCTTTCCATGTGCGACGCCCTCCCAACAATGTGCTACATTAGGATCAAGACACCTCTAGGGACTCCTCCAAAGCAAGTGTGTGCCACGCCATGTTCAACCTTTAACTTCCACACGAAGACGTGCCACGCCAAGCATTCCAAGTGTAGTCCTTCGACCTCTCCTCCATGAATGGGCGTGCCATACTAACTTCACCAAGTGACGCACTGAGCCAAAGCCCAGGAAGTCTCCAGGAAAGCCACGAAAAATTCATGGCATGCCAAGTCCATCAAGTGCCATGCCAAGTCCAACACTTCACCCAAGTATCACGCAACTTCACCTTAGTCCAAGTCCAAGATCAATTACAAGGTCCGTGATTACAAGGCGAAGCTTTGAATTTCAATTACAAAGAGAATATCACTTTTTAGTTTAGATTGATTAAGAAAGATTTTATTTGATTTTGTTTTGAATTTTAAAAGTTAGGTTTAGGTTAGAATATAAATAAGTCCAAGGAATTCTACCGAAAGACATCCCACTTTAGCTTACCTTAGCTTATCTGATTACTTTTCATCCCTGTTTTTTATTCTTCTACATCATAAGCAGCTAAACCTCTTCTGTTAAGGTTGGGAACTCTTTTTATCTTTTCGTGGATTATTAATCTAAGTGTTTATTTTATTTTGAGGTTTATGCTTTGATCTATTTCATAATTGAGTTTTCTTTTTTTATCCCTAAAGATTAGAATTGTTGGAAAATATTCTAACTCCATTTTGAATTCTAGTATTACTTTGGAAAATTTAATATTGAAATTATCTTGAAAACTCTTTCTCGTGACTTTCTAAACTCAACTAGAAATAGTATGTTAAGAGGTGTGTAACTTTATAATTCTCATAACCTTCAATTGGTCTAGAACTAGCTTGAATAAGTGACTTATAATTCGACCTATGATCCCTCTTGAGTTTTATGTGAATATAAATCAAAATTGTGCTTAACCTCTTTTCTTAAATAATTGACTAAGGAATTAGCAATTAATTGGATTAAAGAGAAATTGAATTTCCAAGGAATTGAAATTTAATTATTTATGATTTGTCTTGAATTGAACTTTACATATGCCTTGAAATAAACAAACATAAGAATTGTTTTCCTAGAGAGTGAATATCTCCAAAACCTTAGCATTCACACCATTCTTGTTTTTCATCTCATTACTTTTCTTATTTAATTTTCCTCTATTACAGGTTTGAATTTTCTTATGCTTTTGTTTCAATTGTCTAATTAGTAGTAAATTAATCATTGTTCACTCGATCCTTTAATCCTCATGGGAATGATATCCATTTATCGTGGTATTACTTGATACGATTCAGTGTACTTGTTGAGTTAGTTTTTACACCATCACACTATCTTCAGAGGAGTCGATTATGTTATTTATGAATCTGAGCCACAGACGTTCTATGCAAAATGTAGGACTTATAAACATGGGTGCGATTGGCTTATTCGAACCATCTTCATATGGAAGAAAGGTTGTTGGGAGATTCGAAGATACAACGGGAGACACACGTGTTCCATGGGAACGATTTCACAGGATCACTCCAAGTTAGACTCAGACACGGTTGCTGTGAGGCTAATGAAGCCATTGGTTTAATCCAACACATCCATAAAGGTAAAATCTATAATTGCGAAAGTTTAGAAAAGATTCAACTACACCATTTGTTACCAAAAGACTTGGTTAGCAAAGTAGAAGTTGATAGCCAAAGTTTTCAGTGGATGGGAAAAATCTTACCAGGCTTTTCTATGGTGGTTCTCAGCAATGGTTCAGAAGATGCCTGGTTCACAAGTCCAAATAGAAACATGACCCCTGTATAATGAAGGTGAAGAGTGGACAGTGTTAGGATACTTCACCAATTATTCTAGAGTTTCAATCTAGTCATTAGAGTTTTCAAATATTACAAGCCACTGGTTTAGGTTGATAGCACCCACCTATACGAAAAATATAAAAGTTGTCTTTTGGTTGCAGTTACGCAAGATGAGAATAAAAACACTGTGCTGATTGCTTTTACCGTTGTAGAGGGTGAGACCGTTGATGCGTGGCACTTTTTCCTCTGTAATTTACGAAGGCATGTTGTAAGAAGAGACGGCGTGAGTATAATCTTTGATCATCACGAGTCAATTTAGGCAGCAGTAAATCATAGCGGAGGTGATTGGAAACCTCCAAGAGCATAGTGGATGTTTTGTATTCGGTACATTGGTAGTAAATTCTTACGAAAATTCAAGGTACCGTACTTGCAAAAACTTGTTAATATAGGGTATTCAAGAACAGTGGAGGAGTACAACATCAACTACAAGAGGTTACAAGAATGAGGCGAGACATATGCTCAGTGGTGTGACAATATCAAATGTCCCCAGTGGGTATTGGCATTTAATGAAGGTCATCAATGGGGTCACAAGATGATAAACCTTGTCGAGCACATCAATTCAGTGTTGAAGGGTGCCAGAAAACTTCCTGTCTTGGTGCTCATCTAAGCAACATATTATCAGTTGAAGGAGCTATTTACGCGGAAGAGTACTGAGGCTTGTCAATGCAAGTGTTTTGGATCTACTTACTCTAAATTTGCCACTCCTCGGATAGAAGCAAATACACAGTGTGCCGGAAACATAGTTGTGCACCGGTTTGATAGAAGAAATGAGGTTTTAAGGTGCGCAAAATGCCTAGTAGAAGAATGTTAGTAGTTGATCTTGCATAGCGAATGTGCGACCGTGGGCATTTTTAGGTGAAATGACTGTCATGTCGCGATGTTATCTCTTGTTGTGCTAACCAGTGCCTCGATTGGCAGGTGTATGTCAGCAATGTATACAAGATGTCAGAGATTCACAAGGTCTACAAAGTGGAGTTTGTCCCGTTGGGCAACATGGAGACATGGTCTGATTATCCGGGATCGGTGATGGTCGTGAATCCTGCCTTGAGATGAACGGTTAAGGTCTCCCCAAATCAACCTGTTATCTAAATGAAATGGACTCACGGAAAATACATGGTCTTTGGGTATGCAATCTTTATGGGAGACAAGGTCATAGTCGTAGAAGATGTCCTCAACATTCTGGACCAAGTGGGGTTGGTGAACCGTTGTATTTGAATTCTAAATTTCTAAGTTCATGTATTTTTATGTTAATATATTTGATTTCTAAATTTTTAAGTTACATGATGCACGACACAGTAACTTATAAAGATGCACGAGAGTTGCTGATCCCTTATTATAAATGCGGATCTACTCAAAATTTTAGAGCAATGGTAGATACTTCGCGTGGGCATATGTCGTCAACTTATCCACGAAGAGGGTGGTGACCAGCAGACAAAAGATGTGACACCTAATGTATCAATGAACAGACTCCCATGTATCTAAAGGCTGTGTGTCCCTGATATGGCGAACCCAGGCCAGCTTTATGTAACTTTTAAAGGAACTACTCACAACGAGTTCACTATCGAAAATTGCCAGGCTCTGGGTGACCAAAAAGTCATGACTGCTATCGGTCCAACCGGTCACAACATCTCCATCAATAGGTAGGCCAAATATCTATAACACGTCCTCGAGTGTCACTGTAACCTTTCCGACCGACAATATGAATGAATGAATCTCTGGCCTCCACCTTTCCACAAGAGTAGCTAGCAACGCAGAATGCCCTCTAATCTCTCCAACTCTTGATATAGGGTAGAATTTCGTTGTTTGTAAAGCCTAATCCACTGTCGGATGCTACATCTCTGGCGGATCAAGTTTACGGGGAAGAAGATTCCGGTTAGCCTGCTACAGTTGTACTGACATAATAAAAATATTAATTAATTTATTTTTATTTTATTTATTAATTTTAATAATTACAAAATAAAATAAATTAATAATATTAAAACAAAAAATAAT
>NC_029772.3:86897943-86932580 GCF_000817695.3 Arachis duranensis
TAAAATAAATAAAAATTACAAAAATTTAGAAATTTTTATTATTCATATTTATATTAGTTATCAATTTTAATAATTAAAATTAAAATAACATAATAATATTATAATAGAAAATAAAAGAATAATATCATATTATAATAGAAATATAAAATGTATGATTCTGGATTTTTGAAAATTAGATAATAAGTTGTTTATGGTTTATTATATTTATTTAAAATTATATTTTTAGAGATTTTATATATAAATTGAACAATTTCTTATTTATAATTTATAGATTTAGTAATTGAAAAATATGAGTATTTTATATGCCTTAATTTTAATATTTAGATTTTGAACTTTATTTTATGAATAAAGGAGAATTAATTTGGTTATCTCTAATTTTCATTGGATTCGTATTTATTTGAAAATAATTTACAAAGTTAATAATTAAATGGTATTTCAAAGATAATTAGCTTGTGTCGAATTTGGTTTTAAATTATTAATTTATCCTTTTTATTTTTATTAAAATTACTACACTACCTTAACCCCAAAATCCCCAAAACAAACCCTAACTTTTACTCTCACTATCTCAAACCCTAATGATGACAAGTCATCTTATGCTAGCTTTTCAAGCATTTTTCACCCCCTCACCACACCCTCATCTCTCTCGCACCCAGCCCCTTACACCACTCATCTCACACATACTCAACACACAACACACTTACCATACACACCCACACACGAAGAAGAGAAGAAAGAGGGAGGAGCTCGCCATCGTCGCGTCCTACCATCGCCATCACCACAGAGCCACCAAATGCGTTTCATGCGATGGTGCTGATCGTTATTGAGTTGCCGTCGGGAAATAGAATCGAGAAAAGAAAGAGACACGTAAGAGGGAGGGAGTATCATGGAGGAAGAGGAGCCATTTCGTACCACCGAAGCCTCATTCGCTGTCACAGTGGCCTAGGACGTCACCGGAGGGAGATGCTGCTACTACTATCGTGGTTGTTTCCGTCGTGCATGGTCATCAGAAGCAGCGCTAACGTCACTGAAGTTCACCGCTGGAGCGGCCGCTGCTCTGTTCTTGGTTTCTTCTTGGTACAGTAAGTCGTTTTGCTCTAAAAACCTTTTTAATCGTTGTTCTGGAATATATTGCTGAGGTTTCTGGTGCGCAAATTTGTGACTTGCACAACTGAACCGACAAGTGCATCGGGTCATTCAAGTAATACCTCAAGTGAGTGCGGGTTAAATCCCACGAGGATTGCCGGATTGAGCAAGCTGTGGTTATCCTGCACATCTTAGTCAGGCGAATAGAAAGATAGTTGTTGTTTGTTGTAGGTTCATAGACAAGCAGTGATCATAAAATGTAGAAACAGTAATTAGCAGTCAGTTAAGGCTTTGGAGATGCTTCTTCTTCTGGATTAACACGTCATACTCACTACTTCAATGATGAATGATTCCTTCAATGGCAAGGCTGTAAGTGATTAAGTCATTAGTCGTGGTCATTAATCTCCTCAGGTCTGAACCAAACATCTGAATGGACTAGATCAATCTGGGAGAGGGTGAAGCATACGCAATTCAATCTCCTTGCAGATCCTACTCAAAATGCCACAGTCAAGGTCGGATCTTCCGGATCAGAGACTGATGCTCTTATGATTCTAGCCCTTAGAGTCACAGGAATCTCAATTACCCTTGACTAACGAGGTTTTATTCCACATACCCAATTAGCTTAGATAACTTGTTGGAACCCGTGAAGCATCCTCAAGCTGTAGTGCAATACTATCCGGGTTAGGACTCGTAAGGAACTCATGTAGAATCGAGATTCATAAGGATGAAGAATGACAATGCATAATAGAATAGAATTAAACACAGATTGAAGTA
The DNA here is from genome assembly GCF_000817695.3 of Arachis duranensis. Lineage (NCBI taxonomy): Eukaryota > Viridiplantae > Streptophyta > Magnoliopsida > Fabales > Fabaceae > Arachis > Arachis duranensis. Next base: position 86,899,801 of record NC_029772.3, read on the forward strand.
GAAAAGTAATTATATTAATCCAAAAGAATCAGCAGAGCTCCTAACCTTAACCTAGGAGGTTTAGTTGCTCATACTATACAGAGAATACAGAAAATTGTCTGTGCTTCTCCCCTCCTGGGAGGCATAATCCTCAGGAAGAAGGAAGTCCCTTATTTATAGTAAATACTAGACCTAAAAGATATTACTAATAATTAAAAATTACAAAAAGGAGATAAACTAAGCTAAAGGTGCAAAAATCCACTTCTAGTGCCGCTTGGTGAGTGTTTCGACTGAGCTTGGTGTCCAACTTGAAGGAGTGGGCTTAAATATGTTGCTTCCTTGCTCCCCTTGTGGCGTTGAACGCCAGTTTGGGCATTCAACTTGGGAGGTTGGTCCTCTTGGGGCGTTGAACGCCAGAAAGGGTGTACTTTGGGCATTCAACGCCCAGTTTTGGTAGTCCAATCCAATAAAAGTATAAACCATTATATATTTCTAGAAAGCTTTGGAAGTTAGCTTTCCAACACTATTAGGATTGCGTCAATTAGACCTCTATAGCTCCAGAAATGCTCATTTGAATGCATGGAGGTCAGGATTTGACAACATCTACACTCCTTCCTTTGCCTCTGAATCAGACTTTGCTAAAACATGCCAAATTCACCTAAAAATTATCTAAAATCATAAAAAAAAACACAAAATCTCGAAGTAGTATCCAAAAAGTGAATTTTACACTTAAACCTACTAAAACATAATAAAACTTGATAAAATGTATTGAAAACACTAAGAAAATGAACCTAAAAAGTGTATAAAATATCCACTCATCATAACACCAAACTTAAATTGTTGCTTGTCCTCAATCAACCAAAAATGGAATAGGACAATGGAAGAGAAAAATACAATAGGTCTCACAGTTGTCAATGAAGCTCAGTTCTAAATATTGAATAGGGTTATTAGATCTTTACTTCTAAACAATTTTGGTATCTCACATTCCTTTAAAGTTTAGAAATATTGACATCTCTTGGAACTAGAATCCGGATGATATTATTGATTCTCTTGGTTTAGCACTTCTTGATTCTTGAACACATCCTCTTTTGGTGCTTTGCACCTTTTGACCCTAGCCATGACTCTAAGTGTTTTGTTTTCCCGTATTACCACCGGATACATAAACGCCACAGGCACTTAACTGGGGGAACCCTTTGGATTCGAATTTAGCTTTGCTTATATTCCCAGATAGTGGTACCCAGAGTTCTTAAGCGTACTCTTTTTGCCTTTGGATCACAACTTCAACTGTTTAGTCCCAAGCTCTTTACTTGACACCTTCACACCACAAGTATTTAGTTAGGGATAGCAACTCAATTGAGATTTTTAGGCTAATTTCCAACCTCCTAACCATTGATGCTCAAAGTCTTGGATCCTTGCTCTTTTGATTTTTCTTTTATGAGCATTCTTTTCTTTTTCTTTTTCTTTTTATTATATTTTCTTTCTGCTGTTTTTTCTTGCTTCAAGAATCAATATATTTTTTTATGTTTCAGAGAGTCAATAATACTTCTCTTAATTCTTTGTTCCTTCAAGAGTCAATATGCTCAACTTCAATATCAATCATGTATTGTTAATTCATACATTCAAAAAGTAAATGCAAGGCCACCACATAAAGTAATTGGAATAACTCATGGCATAATTTAAGATCTTATGTATTTTACTACTTCTTTTTCAAAAAATTTTCTTTTTAAGCTTAGTGGGTGATGCATGAGATATCTTATAACCATAAAAAAATTTTGAAAATAAAAAATCAAATAAATCCTGGGAGCGATCCTGCAAAAGCTCGAATAGAAAACAGGAAATAAGATAGATAAAGGGATAATGAAACTTAACCACCTCATTTATAGTGGCTGCTGATGAAGATGATCCACCTTCTTTTAGCAAAAACCCAAAGCTTGCTCTGCAATACCAAACTTAAAGAGTTTACTTATCCCTGAGTAAAGGAAATGTAGTCCTTACTATTCTCTTATGGGGTAGGTAGGGTAGGTGGAGTTTGTGTGGGACCCACTTGCTAAGAAAGCTGCAAAACTCAAGCTACCTGCCCCTACCTGGTATTCAATGCCAGCAATGGGCGTTGAATGCCTACAGGGGATCAAAATGGGCCTGAGATGTTCCATCCAGGGTGTTGAATGCCCAACTTCTTCTCTATACTGGCGTTCAATGCCCAGCTTCTTCTCTATACTGGTGTTCAATGCCAGTGCATGCTCTATAGAGGCGTTGGATGCCCAGAATGCTCCTATTCTGGTGCTCAATGCCAAGAAATACTCCTCCATGGGCGTTGGACGCCCAGTGATGAGTGGATAATTTATACACTTTTTGGCATTATTTTTAAGTAGTTTTTAGTAGAATCTAGCTATTTTTAGGGATGTTTTCATTAGTTTTTATGTCAAAATTCACATTTCTAGACTTTACTATGAGTTTGTGTGTTTTTCTGTGATTTCAGGTATTTTCTTGCTGAAATTGAGGAACTTGAGCAAAAATCTGATAGGAGGCTGACAAAGGACTGTTGATGCTGTTGGATTCTGACCTCCCGGCACTCGAAATGGATTTTCTGGAGCTACAGAAATCCAATGGCGCGCTCTCAACGACGTTGGAAAGTAGACATCCAAAGCTTTCCAACAATATATTATAGTTCATACTTTATTCGAATCACGATGACGCAAAGTGGCGTTCAACGCCAGTTCCATGCTGTATTCTGGAGTAAAACGCCAAAAACACGTCACAAACCAGAGTTATACGCCAAAAACACGTTACAACTTGGTATTTAACTCCAGAAGAAGCCTCTACACGTATAAAGCTCAAGATCAGCCCAAGCACACACCAAAGTGGGCCCCGGAAGTGGATTTCTGTATTTAGACTTATTTCTGTGAACCCTAGTAACTAGTCTAGTATAAATAGGACATTTTACTATTGTATTAAACATCTTTGGATTATTTTTGGATTACCTTATGATCCTTTGATCACGTTTATGGGGGCTGGCCATTTGGCCATGCCTGGACCATCACTTGTGTATTTTCAACGGTGGAGTTTCTACACACCATAGATTAAGGGTGTGGAGCTCTGCTGTACCTCGAGTTTTAATGCAAAGTACTACTATTTTCTATTCAATTCAGCTTATTCTTGTTCTAAGATATTCGTTGCACTTCAACATGATGAATGTGATGATTCGTGACACTCATCATCATTTTCACCTATGAACACGTGATTGACAACCACTTCCACTCTACCTCAGAACGAACAAATATCTCTTGGATTCCTTAATCAGAATCTTCGTGGTATAAGCTAGAATTATTGGCGGTCACTATTGAGAATCCGGAAAGTCTAAACCTTGTCTGTGGTATTCCGAGTAGGATTCAGGGATTGAATGACTGTGACGAGCTTCAAACTCGCGATTGTTGGGCGTAGTGACATACGCAAAAGAATCAATAGATTCTATTCCGACATGATCGAGAACTGACAGATGATCAGTCGTTATGTGACAAAAGCATTTGGACCTTTTTCACTAAGAGGATGAGAAGTAGCCATTGACAATGGTGATGCCCTACATACAGCTTGCCATGGAATGGAGTATGAAGAATTGGATGAAAGCAGTAGGAAAGCAGAGATTCAACAGGAACTAGCATCTCTATGCACTTATCTGAAATCCCACCACTGAATTACATAAGTATCTCTATTTTATTTTATGCTTTATTTATTATTAATTCCGAATCCTTTATAACCATTTGAATCTGCCTAACTGAGATTTACAAGATGACCATAGCTTGCTTCATACCAACAATCTCCGTGGGATCGACCCTTACTCACGTAAGGTATTACTTGGACGACCCAATGCACTTGCTGGTTAGTTGTACGGAGTTGTGACAAAGTGTGATTCACGTTTGAGAGCGCTACCAAGTTTTTGGAGCCATTATTGATGATCACAATTTCGTGCACCACCCAACTTCCTCCTTGTTTGGTGTTCAACGCCAGCAAGAGGCTCTCCCCATGGTGTTCTGTTTTCCATCTCAAACGTCTCTGTCGTTATTCTAAGTGTTGCACATGATCACAAACATAAAGAGAAAACAAGGAAAACTATGGAAATCAACTAGAATGAAATAAAATGGAGATAAACAAAAGAAATAAAAACAATAGTACTCTAGGGTTGCCTCCCAATAAGCGGTTCTTTAATACCATTAGCTTGGCATCTGATTGTTGACTTCAAGGGGAAAGAGGAGGAGATTAGTGCCCTTATATTTGAATTCCTCCTAACAAGCTTTCTTTTATTGTTATCAACTTGATTCTTCTTGCTTGTTAGGGTAGGGGGTGGATTGCTTCTGGCTGGCTGATGAGCGGATGTTTTTTACGCTTTTTGGCATCATTTTCATATAGTTTTCATTATGTTTTGTTTAAGTTTTATTATATTTTCATAGGTTTTAGTGATAAATTCATATTTTTGGATTCTACTTTGAGTTTGTGTATTTTATGATGATTTCAGATATTTTCTGGCTGAAATTGAGGAGCTTTGAAAAAAGTATGATTCAGAGATAGAGAAAAGAGTGCAGATGCTGTCAGGATCTGACCTCCGTGCACTTGAAGTAGCATTTCTGGAGCTATAGAAGTCAGAATGCTGCGCTCTCAATGGCTATGGAAAGCTAACATCCAGGGCTTTCTAGAAATATATAATAGTGCATACTTTTCTCAGGAAATGAAGGACCAAAACTGGCGTTCAACACCAGCACTTCACCCTCTTCCTGGCGTTGGACGCTTAAAAGGGAGCAGCTGGCATCCAAAGCCCAAATAGGAGTCCCAAGCTGGCGTTCAACGCCCATAAGGGAGTACCAACTCGTGCAGTCACTCAAGCTCAGCACAAACACGCACCAAGAGTGCCTGAAAAGTGAATTTTTGCACTACAAGGCTAGTTAATCTTATTTCTGTAATTCTTGTTCATTAGATTAGTATATATAGGAGAAGATCACCCATATTTTAGGATCTTTCTCCTCCCCCATTCGAATACTTTACCATTTCTATAAGCTATGAGTCACTAACCTCCTAGGTTAAGGATAGGAGCTCTACCGATTCTTATGGATTAATAATATCACTATTCTATTTCAAACTATGCTAGATTCTATTCTAAGATGTATCTTTATTCCTCATCCTAATGAATTGGGAGTGTAACTTGACCGTCATCCCTATTCTACATGGGTTCTTGCAAGTCCTTGACGGGATAGTACTGAACTACAAGCTTGATTATACATCTCTTAGACGACTAATCCACGACTTCGTTGGGTACTTGGAGACATCAATGCAGCCAAGGTACGGGATGATTAGGGCCTTTATGATATAGGCTAGAATCATTGGAGCAACGTTCTCTGATCCGGAAGATCTGACCTTTTCTGTGGCGCTTTGAGTAGGATCACCAAGGGAATGGACTGCTAGAGCTTCACCCTCGTTCATATTGGATGACCGCTGGCCCAACGTTTAATTTGAAGCAGAGGAGATTAATGACCACTGACCTGGCGTTAGTCACTTACAGCCTGCCATGGAATGAATCAATCAAAAGTTGGAGTAGACAATGAGAAAAGTTGATCCAGAAAGAGGAAGCATCTTCGAAGCCTCAACTGTTCTCTCATCACTAATTTCACACTAGTTAATTCTATTTTATTCTATTTTTATGTGTTTTTCGTGATGACTATATTTTCTATCCGCCTAACTAAGATCTGTAATGTAGCCATTGCTTGTTAAAACCAACAATCTCTGTGGGAGCGACTCTCACACACTTGAGGTATTACTTGGACGACCCGGTGCACTTGCCGGTCTATCTGTGCGAATATTGCGGAGTCAATTTCGTGCACCAAGTTTTGGCACCGTTGTCGGAGATTGTTCTAGTTTGACAAACTACCGGATTATCTGGTTGCTTAGATTAGGTACTTTTTACTATTTTGTTTCGTGACTTTTGTTTTTCTTTTTCAAAAAATTTTTCATAAATCCATCTTTTCTTCGACTTTTGTTTGAGTCTAATGTCAGTTCTTAGGTTTGGTGTCCTTTGTGTGTTCTTCTTGATATTCAAGTTGTTCTTGTTTTTTATCTTAAAATTTTTTAGCTTTCTGTCTTTTGGTGTTTTTCTTTCTAATTTTCGAAAAAAACAAGTGTCTTTGATCTAAAAATTTTAAGTTTAGTGTCTTTTTAGTGAAAATCTTGATTTCTTTTTTATTTTGATTTAAAAATTTTTAAGTTTGGCGTTTTCTTGTTAGTGAAGTCAAATTTCACATCTTATCTTTTAATTTGATTCTTTCTTATCTTATCTTAATCTTAAATTTCAAATTCAAATCTTTTCAAAATTTAAATTTTTTTCAAATTTTCACCATATCTTTTCAACTTAATTTCAAATTTATCTTATCTTGTTTAAATTTCAAAATTTTTAAAATCAAATCTTTTTCAAATCTCCTATCTTATCTTATTTTCAAATCTTTCTTAGTTAGTTACTTGTTTTCTCTTCCCTCTTTTTCAAAACTTCCTAACTAAGTCATCTCTCATCTATTTTCGAAAATTTCTTACCTCTTTCTCTCTCTTCTTTTTGAAAAATCACATTCAATTTTCAAATCTTTTTAATTTAATTAATAAATAAAAATAAAAACAAAAATATTTTAATTCTAGTTTTCCTTTTTACTTCCTAGTATCCAAATTCTCCTACCTTTTTTCACCATGAACCCAAATAGGAATGAATAGTTCAGAAGAACTTTGGGGTCTTATACGTCCCGCATTGCTGATTTCTATAGGAGAAATATCAATATACCCCCATTAGAGCAAGTAATTCTGAGCTAAACCCTCAGCTCATTACTCTGGTGCAGCAAAACTGCCAATACTCTGAACTTCCACAGGAAGATCCTACTAAGTTTCTGGCAAATTTTTTATAAATTGCTGACACAGTATACACTGAAGGAGTGGACCAGGATGTGTACAGATTGCTGCTCTTTTCCTTTGCTGTAAGAAACCAAGCAAAGAGGTGGTTAGATAACCAACCCAAAGCCAACTTGAAAACATGGAAGTAGCTATTAGACAAGTTCCTGAATCAATACTTCCACCCAAGGAGGTTAACCTAGTTAAGGCTGGACATCCAAGGCTTCAAACAAGAGAATAATGAATCTCTTCATGATGCTTGGGGGAGGTATAGAAGAATGCTAAGAAAATGGCCCACTGAAATGTTTTCAGAATGGGTGCAATTAGACATCTTCTATTACGGCTTAACAGACATAGGTAGGATGTCTCTAGACCACTCTGCTGGTGGTTCTATACATATGAGGAAAACAATTGAAGAGGCTCATGAGCTTATTGAGACAATTGCCACAAACCAGCATCTGTACTCGATTAATGAGACTCCCATAAAAGGAGATGTTAAAGCAGTATCTACTGAATCTAACCCTCCAAAATAAAATAGCCCATTGACTCCGTAGCTACACACCCTTGCCTAGCAATTACTGGAATTACAAGAAGCTTTGCGAGAAACTCATACTTCCAACAGGAATGCAGAAGCAAAACTGAGTCAAACTAGGCAGTAATTATCTAAGCAGATAAAAGAAGAGTGTTAGGCTATTCAATTGAGGAGTGGGAAAACATTAAACACCTAACCTCAGAACAACAATAAACCAGGAAAAGAAAAGCTAACAAAAGATAACTAGACTACAGTCCAAGACACCTCTGAGTGCATTAAACGCCTAGAGAGGAATGTCATTGGCATTCAATGTCAAGAAGGGGGCAGCACCCCTGGCGTTGAACGCCTAAGAGGGGACAGCATTCCTGGCATTGAACACCAGGAAGGGTGCAACAAGGGCGTTGAACACCCAAACAAGGATGGTCAGACACATTCAAGTGCTGATAAGACCCCTCCTAAGCAGGCCAGTAAACCCTCTTCCAATTCTATATGCATTCAACCTCCATCAACTAAGGTTGATGAGTACAAGGCCAAGATGCCATTTCCTCAAAAGCTCCGCCAAGCGGAGAAAGATAAACAGTTTGCCAGCTTTGCAGATTATCTCAAGACATTTGAGATCAAAATCCCTTTTGCAGAGGCTCTTGAGCAGATACCTTCTTATGCTAAGTTCATGAAAGACATCCTAAGTCATAAGAAGCATTAGAGAGAGGTAGAAATAGTCCTCCTTACTGAAGAGTGCAGTGCAATAATTCAAAAGAGTTTACCTGAGAAACTCCAAGACCCTGAGAGCTTTATGATACCATGCACCTTAGGGGATGTCTGCACAAAGACAGCCCTACGTGATCTCGGAGCAAGTATTAACCAAATACTTACATCATTAATACAGAGGCTCAGTTTAACTCACAAAGTTAAACTGACCCGCATATGTCTTCAACTTGCTAATGGCTCTGTTAAGCTCCCATCAGGCGTGATTGAGGACATATTTGTTAGGGTTGGACCCTTTGCTTTCCCCACGGATTTTGTGGTGCTGAAAATGGACGAGCACAAGAGTGCGTCCCTTATCCAAGGAAGACCCTTCTTAGCTACAGGACGAACCCTCATTGACGTTCAAAAAGGGGAAGTAACCCTGAGAGTCAATGAGGATAAGTTCGTGCTGAATGCTGTCAAAGCTATGCAGCATCTAAACACCCCCAGAGGAGTGCATGAGTATTGACATCATTGATTCCCTAGTGGAAGAAGTGAACATGGTTAAGAGACTCGAAGAAGAGTTAAATGACATCTTTTATGATTCCCAGCCTGATTTAGAGGAGACAGAGGACATAAAGGAGCCTTTGAAAACTCCTAAGGAAGAGGATAAGCCTCTTAACCTCGAGCTCAAGCCAATACCATCATCCTTGAAATATGCATTTCTAGGATATGGGAATACTTATCTTGTGATTATAAGCTCTGCCGTAGAACCACAGGAAGAAAAAGCACTAATCCAAGTGCTAAAGACACACAAGACAACTCTTGGGTGGACAATAAGTGACCTTAAGGGCATTAGCCCTACCCGATGTATGCACAAGATCCTGCTAGAAGATGACACCAAACAAGTGGTGCAACCACAAAGGCGACTAAATCCAGTCATGAAGGAAGTGGTGCAAAAAGAAGTCATAAAATTATGGGAGACTGGGATTATTTATCCCATTTTTGACAGCCCCTGGGTGAGCCTTGTCCAAGTTGTTCCCAAAAAGAGAGGCATGACAGTGGTTCATAATGAAAAGGTTAAATTACATAGTTGATCCCTGTACTTTTAGTGAAATTGTGAATTGGTCCCTACACTTTAAAAATTTGTAATTGGGTCCCTAAAGAGAATTAAAATTTGTAATTTATTCCTCGTCGTTCAAAAGTGTTTGATTTAACAGAATATTCTCAACATATGCTAAGAATCTTCTGTTAAAATAGAGAATATGCTAAGAATATTATGTTAAATCAAACACTTTTTGAACGGCGGGGACTAAATTGCAAATTTTAATTCTCTTTAGGCACCTAATTATAAACTTTTAAAGTGTAGGGACCAATTTACAATTTTACCAAAAATGTAGGGACCAACTGTGTAATTTAACCTAATGAAAATAATGAACTGATTCCCACAATAACAGTTACAAGGTGGAACATGGGAATTGACTATAGAAGGCTCAATAATGCCACAAGAAAGGATCATTTTTCTTTGCCATTTATAGACCAAATGCTAGAGAGACTGGCAGGTCATGCATTCCACTGCTTTTTGGATGGCTATTCAGGCTATAACCAAATTGCAATGGATCCTCATGACCAAGAAAAGACAGTATTTACATGCCCATATGGCGTGTTTGCTTATAGGCGGATGCCATTTGGCCTGTGCAACGCACCTGCAACCTTTCAGAGGTGTATGCTCTCCATTTTCTCTGATATGGTGAAAAAATTCTTTGAAGTATTCATGGATGACTTCTCCGTCTTTGGGGACTCATTTGACTCCTGCCTTGACCATCTGGCCTTAGTTCTCAAATGACGCCAAGAGATAAACATGGTTTTGAACTGGAAAAAATGCCACTTCATGGTGATTGAAGGAATTGTTCTTGGGTATCGGATTTCGAACAAGGGAATAGAAGTGGATCAAGCTAAGGTGGAGGTAATTGAGCGATTACCATAAATAATCAGATCTTAAATGTTGACAAAAAGTTAATTTTTTAAATTAAAAAATTAATTGTTAAACATAAATAAAAATAGTTAAAATTTAAAAATAAAATCAAATATAAAAAGTAAAAACCCTAATTCTAACCCTCACTAATAAAAAATAACCTAATTTACACAAACTCTCCAAACTCTAACCCTAATCATCACCATTTTCCTTAGTAATTTTATTAATCAAGATTCTTATATAATTTTATTATAATTTAATATTTTTCATGATAGATATTGAAATTCAATAATGGAAGAATTATATAGTTTAATTTAAGTAATTTCTATTATGAATAAATTATGGTTTATTTTATTAATTTGAATTCTTTATTTTTAAAAATTAGTCTAAAATAATTAAATTAATTTTTTGAATATTTAGAGTTAATTTAATTAATATTTTTTGTGAATTTTATTATAATTGGTTATTTTATATAATTCAAAATTAAATTTTTGGTAATGAAAAAATAATGAAGAGTTAAATAATTTAAATTAAATAATTGATATTTCGGGTTTAAATAGTACTTTATAAAGTATAATAAAAAACCTTAATTTTCAATTACAAATCCTAACCCTATTCCCCCTTTCCCGTTTAACCTAACACACACACAACACAGAAAACAGAGGAAAAAGAGAGGGCTCGAGGAATAGCTGCTTTAGGAGAAGGAAGAGAGGAGAAGGGGGATGTTGCCTACGGAAAAGGGGACTGCTGCCGCCGTCACATGCCTCGCCGTAGCCGTCGATTTCGCCAGGAGAAGATGCATGGAGAGAAGAGCTGTGGGTTAGGCCAGAGATCGCTGAGGGCGAGAGAGCTGCCATTGCGTCTGCTACAGGCTCGCCATTGTCGCTATAGTGGAGCCGCGAGGAGACCGTCACTGGTTCGAGTCGCGGAGGGAGAGGAGCCACTGTCGGAAAAAACCATTGCCGCTATGTGTTGAGAGAAGAGAAGCGTCGCGAGAATCAGAGGTAAGAAAGGGAAATAGCGCCGTTATTGCTACTGTGTCACTGCTGGAGCTCCTCGCTGCCGCTCTAATTGCCGGAAGTTACTGCTAAAGCTGGTGTCGCCCCATTGTCCTGTTCTTTTTATAGCTAATGCATATTCACAAAATATGGCCATGGTACTATTGGTTGTTCATTAATTGAAGCATAATAACTGAGAAGTTAGTTTTCTCTGCGTCCGATTCTACTTGTTTGGAACTAATTATAGGTTGAATTATTTATGGTAGAATTTATTTAGTTAAACTGTTTTATGTTTGATTATAGTTGTTCAAGTAATTGTTAGAAAAAAAGTTTTTCGTTTGCCCAAAATCTATTAAACAACAAGAATTTGGTCTTGAGAGTTAGAAACTAAACAGTATTAGAATTTACTAAATCAATTTTACTTCCTCCCAAAATTAACTCTAAGCCTCCCAAGGAATTTTCAAAGATGTTATTCAACTCAATCATTGAACAATGATATATCACTGTTTAGATAAGCCACTAAGTGATGTTGAATTTGGGATGAAATTAATTTTTCACTCCTTTTGTTAGTCATGCTTTACAAAGCTACTTATCGATTGAAAAGAAGTTTGTAATACATGTGGAGCTTTGTTAGTTGGCTATAAAATGAATTTGCATTTTGGTTCAGGTCATCATTTGCTATTACAATGCATTCTTTAATACTATCAGGTAAGCGTAAGGGTATAAGGGAGGTAAGGCTTCCCACCAAAGTAATTTGGATGAGGAGGATGCGTGTTCTCAGGCGATTGCTTCATAAGTACAGGGAATCAAAGAATAACGACAAGCACATGTACCATGATATGTACATGAAGGTGAAGGGTAATCTTTTCAAGAACAAGAGAGTTTTGATGGAGAGCATCGACAAATCCAAGGCTGAGAAGGCTAGAGAAAAGACTTTGTCTGATCAGTTCAAGGCCAAGCGCAAAAAAGGGAAAGGAAATTTGCTCGAAGGGAGGAATGCCTGGCCTAAGTGAGTTCCATTCACAGGTTTATAATCTCATAATCCTTGCACGTGGGGATAATACATAGAGATGTATGATTTGTATTCATTCTTCTTGCACATTAAGTTGACACGCTTCACTCCTCCAACTGGTAACATGTGAGATCTGTTAAGTTCTACACTCCATCCAATGGAGGAGAGATGCATGTTACCCTGATGTGCAACCTAATATACAAAATATTTCTCTAACACTTAACTGTTTTGTGTGTTCTCCTAAGTTATAACTAAAATGATCACACTTGTGTTATGTGTTCGAAATGTTTAGGGTCCTAGAGAGAAGGTGACAGCAGCACCTAGTGCTCCACTTGCTACAACACCCCAGTTTGCCCAATGAGTATTACAATTTATGTCATAATTGCTGCTGTGTCACTGCCGGAGCTCCTCGCTGCCGCTCTAATTGCCAGAAGTTACCGCTAAAGCTGCTGTCGCCCTATTGCCCTGTTCTTTTTAATTTCTAGCTAAGCCACTGCTACTACCATTGCAAACTGTTCTTTTGATGCCGCTACCGTAACAATTTTGCCTTTGATTTTTCCTAATTGTGACATTGAGGTAGGGAATTTATTTTAAAATTAATCATTTTAACTTATAAATGCCAATGAAGTTTAGTAAGTAACTGTAAATAATTTATAAATATTTTGTGTGATTAATTGATAGAAATAAGCTTGGTTTGAGTTTGTAAAATTGTGATTAGTTTGGTATTGAGATGATGTTCTAGTGTTTCAATTAGTTTATTGAGTTTTGATTAGATTGTTGGATTCATGACTGTTGTAAAATTGTAATGATGTTTTGTTGTAAAATTGTGTAAAATTGTTGTATAATTGGTTTCTTGATTTTTTGAGAATGCTGAAGTTCTGATTCTTAGCTAACTATGTTGTGTCAGTTAACTTTGTTTTGTGGATTTTGCAAATCCAGATTGTGCAGCAACTGCCATGCAAGGTAGCATTTACTGTTTATCAATGAATAATTATACAAAAGAAAGTTCTGCATTTGTTCATGTAAATCATTTAACTAAATCATTTAAGTATGTGATAACTTAGATGAAGGTCATCAAATTAGAGGATATATTAACTTGTTTGGTAGATAAAATGAACTGAACTTATTTATTGAACTTTTTAGTTGAATTTTGCTTGTGTAATAGATGTGCTCAAAGAAAAACTTGAAGAGCAACGAACATGGCAAGAGGAAGAATCAACTCGAGTAAAAGCTCAATTAGAAGCTCAACAAGCCGTTGAGAATTCGTTCATAGTGCGCTTTGTGGTATAGGCTATAATCATTGGAGCAGCGTTCTCTGATTCAGAAAATCTAACCTTGTCTATGGCGCTTTGAATAGGATCACCAGGGGAATGGACTGCTAGAGCTTCACCCTCGTTTAGATTGGATGACTATTGACCTGGCGTTTGATTTGAAGCAGGTGAGATTAATGACCACTGACCTGGCGTTAGTCACTTATAGCCTGCCATGGAATGAATTAATGAGAAGTTGAAGTAGATAGTGAGAAAAGTTGATCCAGAAGGAGGAAGCATCTCCAAAACCTCAACCGTTCTCTCATCATTGATTTCACAAAAATTAAGTAATTTTGTTTTATTCTATTTTTATGCGTTTTTCATGACAACTATATTTTCTATCCACCTAACTAAGATCTGCAAGGTAGCCATTGCTTGTTTAAACCAACAATCTCTGTGGGATCGACCCTCACTCACCTGAGGTATTACCTGGATGACCCGGTGCACTTGCTGGTCTATTTGTGCGAATATTGTGAAGTCAATTTCGTGCACCACTGACCATCTCTTCTTCATGGATATCTTATTTTGTTTCTTGGTCATAATCCATTCCTTGATTATCTCTACCACTATGGATTCAGGATTTGGGTGTTATGTGATGGGTGGAGTGTACCATGCACCAATAACCTTTAGAATTGGTGGTTCAGTGAACTCACCCTCTGTGTAGCTCTCTGCTTTATTGGAGTGTACATTCCCATAATTATTTTCCTCCCTTACAACCTCCTTTGTTCGTGCATCTTCTGCTTCTACCATGTGTAAGGGTGGAGAATTCTTTAATTCACTGGGGTATGGACTCCTTTGAATGATTTTCTCACATTCTCTTATAGGAATTTGCATTGTTTTTCTTGTGAGGGAGTTTGCTTGTTCCTCTTCCCAATGCTTGGTAATCACCTCCACATGCTCCTCCACATTCTTGACACTCATTTTCATATCATGTATGCAACTTTGAGTAGCCTCCTCTAATTCTTTGATGGTAAGCTCTAAAGTTGATAGTTGTTGATAAGGAGATGATGATTCTTGATATGAACAATGAGATGATGGCTCTTGATATGAGTAGAAAGAGCATGGTTCTTAGTATGAGTAAGCAGGGGATGAGGAAGGAAACCTTTGCAAAATTTCCTTTGTTAATTGCTCCTATTCTTAACAGGCATGATCAAAAGATGACGATTCTTAATATGAACAAGAAGATGATGGATAGAGAGTTGGTTGTTCTTGATAGCTGGAATATGGAACATTGACATCTCTTTACTATTGACCTTGCCAACAAAACTCCAGACAATTCCTCCATCCATAGTAAGTTGATTCACTCTTTGGTTGTGAGTAGTAACTCATGTGATCCCTTTCCATGATTGTTCGTTAGCACAAAAGACCAAACAAAATTAAACTCACCAAGTGGTAAATAGAAAAGAATAATGAAGAAAGAGCAGGAATATTTTTTTTGAAAATAAAAAAATAAAAAAATTGAATACTAAATTGAAATAAGAAAAATTGCTAGAATTTTTTAAAATTAAAAAGAATTTGAAAGAAAGGGGTTTAAAAATCTTCGAAATTAAAAAAAGAAAGAGAAAGTACTAAAGGAACACCAAACTTTAAAATTAAAACAGGATAAACAAATAATCAACTAACAAGATTTGAAAATAAAATAAAAGATTTGATTTTGAAAATTAGAAAGAAAGAGTCAATCAAATATTTTAAAATTTAAATTTGGAAAGAAAAAAGTCAAACAAGATAAGATAAGATTTTAAAAATTTAAGATAGAATATTTGATTTTGAAAGATTTTAAAATTAAAAAGAAAAAGTCAAAGAAAGATTTTGAAATTCAAAATTTGAAAAGGTCAAGAGAGAGAGAGAGAAACAATATAATATAAGATTTTAAACTTTTAAAGATTTTAAAATTTAAAATTTAAAAGAAAGCTAACTAACAAAATACTAAACTTTTAAAATTTGAAATCAAATCAAAGATAAGATAACAAAATTTGAAAATCAAACAAAAAGATAAGATAAAGATCAAGAATCAAGAAAGATAAGATATGATTTGAAAATTTAAAATTCACTAACAAGAAACACCAAACTTAAAATTTGAATTTACATAAAGATAAGATAAAGAATCAAGATTTTATTTTAAAATTTAAAAAATTTAAAAGAAAGGATTTTAAATTTTTTTTGAATTCAAAAAGAAAAAGAAAGACAAAGAAAACACTAAACTTAAAAATTTTTGAAATCAAATCACACTAATTTTCAAAAACTAAAAGAAAGACACTAAAAGACACCAAACTTAAAATTTTTTTAAATTAAATGACATTAATTTCGAAAATAGAGAGAAAAACACCAAAAGACACTAAACTTAAAGATTTGAAAATCAATCAAAGAAAAATACCAAGAAAAGTTTGAACACTAAGAAAGAAAAGCAAGAACAGTTTTCAAAGACTCAAGAAAAGAAACGAAAACCAAAGGGATACCAAACATAAAAAAAATTGACACAAGACTAAAACAAAAGAAGAAGATAATTAAAAACAGAAAATTAAATTTTTTTTTTGAAAATGATTTTTAAAGAGTTTTCGAAAATTAACAAGAAAAGCAATTAAAAGAAAAACTGGTAAAAAGTATTAGTCAATCACGAAAAATCCTCGACAACGGCGCCAAAAACTTGGTGTGCGAATTTGTGACTCACACAACTGAACCGGCAAGTGCACCAGGTCGTCCAAGTAATACCTCAGGTGAGTGTAAATACTAGAAGGAAGTACAAGTAATACCTCAGGTCGTCCAAGTAATCCTCAGGAAGAAGGAAGTCCCTTATTTTTTGTAAATACTAGACCTAAAAGATATTACTAATAATTAAAAATTGCAAAAATGAGATAAACTAAGCTAAAGGTGCGAAAATCCACTTCTGGGCCCGCTCGGTGAGTGTTTGGGCTGAGCTTGGCGTCCAACTTGAAGGAGTGGGCTTAAATATGTTGCTTCCTTGCTCCCTTTGTGGCGTTGAATGCTAGTTCAGGCATTCAACTTGGGAGGTTGGTCCTTTTGGGGCGTTGAACGCCAGAAAAGGGGTAGTTTGGGCGTTCAATGCCCAGTTTGGGCGGTTCAATCCAAGAAAACATATAAACCATTATATATTGCTGGAAAGCCCTAGAAGTTAGCTTTCTAACGCCGTTGAGATCGCATCAATTGGACCTATATAGCTCCAGAAATGATCATTTGAATGCATGGAGGTCAGGATTGGACAACATCTACTCTCCTTTCTTTGCCTTTGAATCAGACTTTGCTAAAACTCGCCAAATTCACCTAAAAATCACCTAAAATCTTAAGAAAAACACAAAAGCTCAAAGTAGTATCCAAAAAGTAAATTTTACACTAAAACCTACTAAAACATAATAAAACTTGATAAAAAGTACCGAAAACACTAAGAAAATGAACCTAATAAGTGTATAAAATATTTGCTCATCAGTTTCTCTGGTGTTATTGTGATAGATTTGAGTTTTGGTCCTTGCATGTCGTGTTTGGAGTTGCTGTTGTTGTTGCAGAAGCGGTATGGAGTTGTGGTTGCGGCTGCCGCTGTTGCGGGCCGAGATAAAAGGGGTTTGGCGCGTTTAATAATTTCCGAGTTTTGAGAATCGAGGTAGGGTTTTTCTTAAAACCATTTTATTAACGGGTTATCATAGACGATACAAATATAATAGGTAACGCATATCGCAGGATTTGAGGAACATTAGAGGTTGCTTCTCGAGGTTACTCGGTTACGTATCTTGTTCTTTCATGATTTACCTTGAAGTCCTTGTTGAGATTTCTTTTCTGGAAAGTAAATTGATTCTTTTCCAGTCCTGTTATTTGTTCATATGCATTCTCATTGATCTTAATTGCATATATTTGCTTAAATTTCTTGAGATATCTTCTTTTCTTGACATGTGGTTTGGTTCGTTGCTTCATGTCCTGCATCTTATATATATCTTTACCTGATTGTATCCTTGGTATCTTCTTGAAGTTCTTGTCTCAACTCTTTATAGAAAAAAGCTTTGAGTTGATTTGTTCCCTGCTTGATTGTGTTCTCAACCATTCTCTTGAATTCCTATGAACCCCGTCCATAATTTTTGTTTTTTTTTGTCCTCCTTAGTTTGGTATCTTTTTTAGTAGCTCATGTTTTATTTTGGTGTCGTATGCGACCTTTAGATATAGAAAGCGATATGTTAGTTCTTTAGAACATGTTTTATGAATGCGGAAGGTAAAGCTTGTATGTGCGCGATGTCACAGGAAGTTGTGGAGCTTTGATTTCTCGTGAAAGAGTTTGCGGATGCTAGACTTGTGACCGGTATTGGGTTTGCAAAGCGATTGACGAGGTTGAGAATTTTCGGATGATCTATTTGATAAGGTTCAGTTGGGAATGGTGAAGGTACGTCAGGTTGAAGTTCCAAAGTTGGTACGAGATCAATGTGCAAATGTTATACCCATTGTTTTAATACTAACCTGTTTTGTGACCTTTCGCTACATTACACCACCATCGTATGTTTGACCCATATAATCTTTTACCCTGTAAAGTGTTCAGAGCTATGTAATATTTTGTTTATTTCATTAATTTTCAAGTACAAAATTTTTCTATGTGGGATAGGATGTAAGACTCCGAATTTTTAGAAATAAGATAATAAGTTATTTATGATTTATTATATTATTTAAGATTGTATTTTTAGAGAGTTTTAAATATAAATCGGGCAAATTCTTATTTATAATTTACAGCTTTAATAATTGAAAAATAATGAGAATTTTATATGTATTAATTTTAGTATTTCGATTTTGAACTTTATTTTATGAATAATGGAGAATTAATTTGATTATCTCCAATTTTTATCGAATTATTATTTATTTGAAAATAATTTACAAAATTAATAATTAAATGGTATTTTAAAGATAATTATCTTATTTTTTATTTGATTTTAAATTATTAATTTACCCTTTTAATTTTTATTAAAATCACTACACTATCTTAACCCCAAAATCCCCAAAACAAACCCTAACTTTTACTCTCACTATCTCAAACCCTAATGATGACAAGTCATCTTATGCTAGCTTTTCAAGCATTTTTCACTTGTTTCGTTAGGTTTTATGCACTTTCTTGCATTGTAAGTAAGCAATTTGGAGTGGATTTGCATGGTTTTGTTGAATCAATCAACCACCCTTTATTTGACACAAAATCATGAGGTTTAAGCTAGAATTAGTTGGTTTTTGAATGATTTATAAACCTTGAGAATTCGGTGATACTTTGATTGGTTGTTTTGATTACTTGTAGGTGAAGAAAAGAAAGAAACAAGGAAAGCGTGCCTCTTAAAGTGTGGCCCAAAGAAGAAAAAAGTGTTGCACATCAAGAGGCCAAGGCATAGCGCTCACTAATTGAGTGTAGTGCTCTCTATTTGAGCGCTAGAGACCAAGCAACCAAAGCCAAGTGCACAAAGGCAAGGAATGCTGCGCTGCATGACTTAACCGAGCGCTACAAGGAACCAAGGAAATAAGGCAAAAAAACATAGCGCTCGGTTAACTTAGTTAACCTTTTCGGGCTTCCACCAAAAGAAAATCAAGGCACGACATTTGCTAGTGAAGGAGCCAGGACTCGAACCGTGCACATAAGGGAACCTAGAGGAGCACTACTCTTCACAAAGGAAATTGGCAAATGCAACCACCAGGGCTCGAAATGGGGAACGAGGCAAACAACAAAGGGGCGCTGCATTAATTCCCTTAATTAAGCACTAGAGTGCAAGGCAATTGGCATGAGGAATGGGCATAAAGTGCATTCACGAGGATTTGAAGGGGGAGTCCCGTTCAATCTTGTAGCGATGCGTTACAAAAAGTAACCGAGAGCTATGAACAAGCTTGGACGAACCTGGGCGAAGGAATTGAGCGCTGCGCTACCTAAGTTGACCGAGCGCTCCCCTGGGAGGTGGCCTTGGTTCAAGTTCAATTAAAAATCTAATTTGGATCCAATTCTTCAAAAACTTGAAAAGCCCGCTCCAAATTCAGAAGATCAAAAATAGAAAGTGTACAAATAGGAGTTAGTTTGATTTGGGAAAGGACTTTGTTTTCATTTTTTAGTTTTATTTTTATCTCAGTTTTAGTTTTCACTTAGTTTTCACTTGAATTTGGGAGAATTTTGGATTGAGATCTGAGTTTTCTTTTTCATTGTTTTTGCTTCTGCATCTTTTACTTTCTGTTTTGAATTTTGGATTAAAGATTAAAGGAATTCTGTTTCAATACTTGATCTGAAATTCATCTTTGTCCTCTTCTGCATAATTCTGATAATTGAGGAATTAGATCTGAGTTTTATTCACTGCTTTCATTTACATTTCTTCTGAAATTCATTTTCTGTTTGATCAAGGAAGGAATTGAGATCTAGATCTAGTTGTTAGTATCATTGATCACCTGATATATTCAATTTCACTTTTAGATTTCACAATTGAGCTGAGCTTACTTTCTGTTGTGTTCTTTAAGCAAATTTTTCCATTTATGTTGAGATCTGTTGCAATTTACTTCATCTTCTACTTCTTTGATCTTTTGCTCTTTACATTCTCAGGTTAAATTTTGAATCCCAGCTCCCACATCCCTTTTACTATTCAAGCAATTTACATTTCTTGCACTCTAAGCTTTAGTTATTTACCTTACTTGCACTTTAAAATTCAGCCCTTTTAATTCTTCTGCACCTTTAGATTCTGTCAAATTCCCTTCTCCCTTTTATTTTCATTCAATTTAGCTTCTGTTGGTTACAATACAACTCAAATCATCAACTGTTTGCTTGACTAAACTAACCACCTACCTAAAATTGCTCAATCCTTCAATCTCTGTGGGATCTACCTCAATCATGTGAGTAAGTACTACTTGATGCGACCCGGTACATGATGAGCGGATAATTTATACGCTTTTGGCATTGTTTTTATATAGTTTTTAGTATGTTTTATTCACTTTGTAGTATATTTTTATTAGTTTTTAAGCAAAATTCACATTTCTGGACTTTACTATGAGTTTGTGTGTTTTTCTGTGATTTCAGGTATTTTCTGGCTGAAATTGAGGGACCTGAGCAAAAATCTGATTCAGAGGCTGAAAAAGGACTGCTGATGCTGTTGGATTCTGACCTCCATGCACTCGAAATGGATTTGTTGGAGCTATCGAAGTCTAAATGGTGCGCTCTTAATTGCGTTGGAAAGTAGACATCCAGGGCTTTCCAGAAATATATAATAGTCCATACTTTGCCCGAGTTTAGACGACGCAAACTGGCGTTCAATGCCAGCTTTCTGCCCTATTCTGGCATTAAATGCCAGAAACAAGTTGCAAGCTAGAGTCAAATGCCAGAAACAAGTTACAAACTGGTGTTTAACTCCAAAAAAGGCCTCTACACATGAAAGCTTCAATGCTCAGCCCAAGCACACACCAAGTGGGCCCGAAAGTGGATTTCTGCATCATTTACTTATTTCTGTAACCCTAGTAACTAGTTTATTATAAATAGAACTTTTTACTATTGTACTAGGGGTCTTTTTCCCTATTTTCGAATTCATATGCCATTTAAGGAGGCTGGCCATTCGGCCATGCCTAGACCATTATCACCTATGTATTTTCAACGGTGGAGTTTCTACACACCATAGATTAAGGTGTAGAGCTCTGCTGTTCCTCGAGTATTAATGCAAAGTACTATTGTTCTTCCATTCAATTCATGCTTATTCTTATTCTAAGATATCCATTCGCACACAAGAACATGATGAATGTGATGATTATGTGACTCATCACCATTCTCATTTATGAACGTGTGATTGACAACCACTTCCGTTCTACATGAAAACAAGGTTGAAGGTACATCTCTTCGGTTTCTAATCAACGATTCACATCGACTCCCCTCTGAAAATGGGGCATTTGAATCCGAGATTAGAATCTTCGTGGTATAAGCTAGAATCCATTGGCAGCATTCTTGAGATCCGGAAAGTCTAAACCTTGTCTGTGGTATTCCGAGTGGCATATGGGATGGGATGACTATGACGAGATTCAAACTCGCGACTGTAGGGTGTGGTGACAGACGCAAAAGGATAGTAAATCCTATTCCTACACGATCAAGAACCAACAGCTGATTAGCCATACGATATCTGTGCATGGTATTTTTCATTCGAGACGAGAAATCCGACAGTTGATTAGCCGTACAGAAACCGTAGATAACCATTTTCACTGAGAGAACGGGAAGTAGCCATTGACAACGGTGACACCCAGCATACAACTTTCCATGGAAAGGAGTAAGAAGGATTAGATGAAAGCAGTAGAAAAGCAGAGATTCAGAAGGAACAACGCATCTCCATACGCTTATCTGAAATTCTCACCAATCAATTACATAAGTATCTCTATCTTTATTTTATGTTTATTTATCTTTTACATTATTAAAACTCTATAGCCATTTGAATTCGGCTGACTGAGATTTACAAGATGACCATAGCTTGCTTCAAGCCGACAATCTCCGTAGGATCAACCCTTACTCACGTAAGGTTTATTACTTGGACGATCCAGTACACTTGCTGGTTAGTTGTGCGAAGTTGTGAAAAAGAGTTGAGATTACAATTGTGCGTACCAAGTTATTGGCACCATTGAGATCACAATTTCCTGCACCAGTACACTTGCCGGTGAGTTTTGTGTTGGAATCTGATTTCCGCTTATCAAGTTTTTGGCACCGTTACCGGGGATTGACTAGATTGACAATGATTAAGTAAGGTGGTGGTCTAGATTAAGCACTTTTTCTTTGTTTTTCTTTATTTTTAACAAGCACACTAACTGTATGAATTTTTGCTAACCTTAACCTCACTCTAGCAGTAGCGTAAAGTGCTCTTGTTTTCTGGTTTTGTGCGTTTCTTCTATTTTGTTTGTATGACAGAGGCAAAGAGGGAAACCCCTATCCTCTGTGAGACTGACGAAAGAACTCTCAAGAGATTAAGAAGAGAAGCAAGAGGAAAAAGTGTTGTTAGTGAAGGAGCATCTGAGGAAGAATACCACGAAATGGAGGAGAATCCAACAAATCCACCAGTAAGAGTAGCCAACAACAATGGTCAACCTCAGAGGAGAGTCTTGGCTTCCTAAACCTTTGCTAATCCAAGTTATTGTGGGAGTAGCATCCTTACCTCCAAATGTCAATGCAAACAACTTTGAATTGATGCCCCAACTCATCATCTTGGTACAAAACAATTGTTCCTATGGAGGAGGCCCACTTGAAGATCTAAACCAACACTTATCCACTTTTCTGAGGATTTGTGACACTATCAAAACCAATGGAGTGCATCCTAACATTTACAAGTTGTTGTTATTTCCTTTTTCTCTCAAAGACAAAGCTACTCAATGGTTGGAGTCATTTCTAAGAGATAGCATCAACAATTGGGAAGATCTAGTAAACAAGTTCTTAGCCAAGTTCTATCTTCCTCAAAGGATCATTAGACTCAAAACAGAGGTCCAAACATTCACTCAGATGGATGGAGAGTCATTCTATGAGGCTTGGGAGAGATACAAGACCTTGATCAGAAAGTGTCCCCCTAAAATGTTCAATGAATGGGACATACTTCAGAATTTTTATGAAGGCTTGACCTTGAAAGCTCAAGAAGCACTATATCACTCAGTAGGAGGTTCTTTGCAATTGATGAAGACAACAGAGGAGGCCCAAAATCTCATTGATATGGTGGCAAACAATCAATATTTCTTTGCTCATCAAAGGCAACGCCAACTAGCCCATAGGAAAGGAGTCATGGAGTTGGAAGGTGTGGACACTATCCTAGCTCACAACAAGGTGATGTAGCAGCAAATCCAGCAACAATTTGAGCAAATGGCTAAGAGAATTGACAGTTTACAAGTTACATCAGTGAATGTCACCAATCAACCATCAACTGGGTGGGGAACAAATAAAGAAAACCAAGAGGATCAGCAGCAGGAACAAGTTCAATATGTGCACAATCAAGGTTCTGGATCAAATGAGGTTTATGGTGACACCTACAACTCCTCCTAGAAGAACCACCCAAATCTCATATGGGGAGATAACCACAATCAAAACCAGCAGCCGTAGTAAAGAAATTCAAACCACAACAACTCAAGAAACACGAACAACAACAACCAGCAAAACACTAACCCCAATCCATATAGAAAACCCCAAAACAACCACCCCAATTCCAGCTATTATCCACCTAATAACCCAGCTACTAACTAAAATAACCATCATCCATCCTTAATATTTCATACTTAGCCACAGATACCACAAGACACTCAAGGGATCTCCAACCTGGAGATACTAATGGAAAAGATGATGAAGCAGCAGGAACTAACCAGCAAGAATCATGAAGCCTCAAAGAGAAACTTAGAGAGATAGATTGGACAATTATCCAAGCAAGCTGTGATTGAAAGGCCAACAAGCTCACTCTTAAGTGACACCATTCCAAATCCTAAAGAAGAATTCAAAGCTATTCAATTAAGGAGTGGAAGGACCTTGGTGAATAACAAGGAAATCGACAAGAAGCTTATGGACAATGAAAAAAGGCCAATTGAGGAAGATGAAGCTGTACTAAACAAGAAGGAACTAGAGAAGCTTAAAGAGAACAATGACCAGCTACAAAATTCAAGAAAAGGGAAGCAAGTAATAAAAGAACCATCTCAAGAACAAAGGCAAGAAGTGAAAGCTCACACACCTCCCTTGCCATACCCTCAAAGGTTCAACAAGGAGATCAAGGATCAATACTTCCCCAAATTCCTTGAAGTCTTTAAGAAGTTGGAGATTAATATCCCCCTGGCTGAAGCATTAGAGCAGATGCCTCTATATGCAAAGTTCTTGAAAGAGCTCATCAATAAAAAGAGAAGTTTGCATGAGAAGGAAACCATTATGCTCACTGAAGAATGCAGTGGTGTGATTCAAAGGGGTATTCCACGAAAACTCAAAGATCCAGGGAGCTTTGTGGTTTCATGCACCATAGGCAAAATGACATTAGAGAAAGCTCTCTATGATCTAGGTGCTAGTATCAACTTGATGTCCCTCTCAATGATGAGAAAACTTGCCATAGAAGAAATCAAACCCACTAGGATGTCACTGGTGATAGCCGACAGATCAATTAAGACTCCCAATGCTGTTGTGGAAAATCTATTAGTGAAGGTTGGAGAGTTTATCTTCCCTGTGGACTTTGTGATCTTGGACACAGAAGAGGAAGGAAACAACTCAATTATCTTGGGAAGGCCATTTCTAGCTACGGCAAGAGCTATTATCGATGTAGAAAAGGGAGAAATGATATTCAGGGTACACAAAGAGCAAATGGTCATCAATGTTTTCAAATCAATGCAACACCCCCTTGAGCAAGAAAACTACATGAGAGTGGATATGACAGAAAGATTGGTGGAAGACATGCTGGAAGACAATTGTCATGAGCAATAGGAAGAAGAAGAGGAAATAGAGGTGGAACAACAGTTCATATAAGAGGAAGTGATGGAGATCGCCATTGAAGGCAAGGAAAAGGAGAAGCCAAAACAAGAGTTAAAGCCTCTCCCCCCTCATCTCAAATACGTGTTTCTTGGAGAAGTAGAGGCCCTGCCAGTGATCATAAACTCTTCCTTGAATATAGAAGAAGAAACAAAACTGATTGAAGTGTTAAAGGCTCACAAGACAGCCTTAGGTTGGACAATTGAGGATATCAAAGGCATCAGCCTTGTCATCTATATGCATAAAATTCTATTGGAGGAAGATTCAAAGTCTGTAGTTCAACCCTAAAGAAGATTTAACCCAACCATGAAGGAGATAGTTCAAAAAGAAGTGATGAAGCTATGGAATGCTGGGATAATCTTTCCAATCTCTAATAGTTCATGGGTGAGTCCAATTCAAGTTGTACCAAAAAAGGGAGGAATGACAGTTATCTCTAATGAGAAGAATGAGTTAATTCCCACAAGGACAGTGACTGGATGGAGGATGTGCATAGATTATAGAAGACTGAATGATGCTATAAGGAAAGATCACTTCCCTCTCCCCTTCATTGATCAGATGTTGGAAAGATTGGCAGGCCATGCTTACTATTGCTTCCTGGATGGGTATTTCGGATATAATTAGATAGTGGTGGATCCAAAGGACCAAGAGAAGACCTCCTTCACATGTCCTTTTGGAGTTTTCGCCTACAGAAGGATGCCATTTGGGTTATGCAATGCCCTAGCCACCTTTCAAAGGTGTATGCTCTCCATCTTCTCTGACATGGTGAAAAAATTTTTAGAAGTCTTCATGGATGATTTCTCTGTCTTTGGCAAATCATTTAACACTTGCTTGCATCATTTAACTCTTGTTTTGAAAAGATGCCAAGAAACTAACCTGGTATTGAATTGGGAGAAATGCCATTTCATGGTCCCTGAAGGGATAGTTCTTGGGCATAAAGTATCAAGCAAATGTATAGAAGTTGATAAAGCTAAAATAGAAATCATTGAAAAACTCCCTATACCTGTTAATGTGAAAGCAGTAAGCAGTTTTCTTGGGCATGCTGGTTTTTACAGGAGGTTCATCAAAGATTTTTCAAAAATAGCAAAGCCATTGAGTAATTTGCTAATGATTGACAGTCCTTTCATCTTGGATGACAGTTGCAAGCATGCCTTTGAAACTTTAAAGAGAAAACTCATTACAGAACCAATTATCACACCCCCTGATTGGAAATTGCCTTTTGAACTTATGTGTGATGCAAGTGACTTTGCTATTGGTGCTGTGTTGGGGCAAAAGAAAGACAAGCTGCACCATGTCATATATTATGCCAGCAAGGTGTTAAATGAAGCACAGAAAAATTATACCACCACTGAGAAAGAGCTTTTGGCAATTGTGTATGCATTTGATAAATTTAGATAATACTTGATTGGTTCAAAGGTTATAGTGTATACTGACCATGCTGCTCTCAAGTATCTAATGTCTAAACAGGATTCAAAGCCAAGGCTTATTAGGTGGGTGCTGCTGCTACAAGAATTCAACATTGATGTGTGAGATAGGAAAGGGAGTGAGAATCAAGTAGCAGATCATTTGTCAAGAGTGCCACAGAGACCAACCAAGATATACCACAGCAAGTGAATGAAAAATTCCCTGATGAGCATCTTTTCCAAGTTCAGCAAGTACCTTGGTTTGCTGACATAGCAAACTACAAGGTAGGAAGGAAGGTACCTCAAGAATTTTCCAAGCAACAAGTGAAAAAGCTACTCAATGAATCAAGGAAGTTTTTGTGGGACGAACCTTTCTTATTTAGGAGATGTTCAGATGGAATGATTAGGAAATGTGTTCCTGAGAGTCAGATGAAAAACATATTGTGGCACTGTCATGGTTCAGCCTATGGTGGACACTTTGGACCAGAGAAAACAGCTGCTAAAGTACTTCAGAGTGGATTTTATTGGCCAACCATATTCAAGGATGCTAGAGAGTTTGTTCACCAATGTAATGAATGTCAAAGAGCTGGAGGATTAACAAGAAGAAATGAGATGCCTCAGAATTACATCCTAGAAGTGGAGCTATTTGATCTCTAGGGCATTGACTTCATGGGCCCGTTTCTGCCCTCTTACTCTTTCAAATATATTTTGGTGGCAGTGGAGTATGTTTGAAAGTGGGTGGAAGCAATAGCCACAACCACATGTGATACATAAATTGTCCTTCAATTCCTTAAGAAGCACATTTTTACTAGATATAGAGTGCCCAAGGGTCTTGTCAGTGATGGTGGTGGTTATTTTTGCAATAAATAGATGGAGAAACTACTTCACAAATATGGAGTGATACATAAAGTAGCCACACCTTATCATCCACAAACCAATGGCCAAGCAGAGCTTGCAAATAGGGAGCTAAAGAGGATTTTGGAAAAGACTGTGGGAGCTACTAGAAAAGATTGGTCCAGAAAGCTAGAAGATGCACTTTGGGCATACTGGACAACATTCAAAACCCCTATTGGAAAGTCTCCATTTCAGTTGTTATATGGCAAGTCTTGTCACCTCCCTGTAGAGCTCGAGCATAAAGCTTTCTGGGCCACTAAACTCCTCAACCTTGATTCTCAAGCAGTAGGAGAGAAGAGGTTATTACAACTAAATGAGTTAGATGAGTTTAGGCTAGAAGCCTATGAAAATGCTAAGATATACAAGGAAAAGACTAAGAGGTGGCATGATAAGAAGATCTCAAAATAGGAATTCAAACCAGGATAGCAAGTACTCTTATATAACTCCAGACTCAAAGTTTTCCCTGGCAAGCTCAAATCGAAATGGACTGGTCTTTACTTGGTGACAAAGGTTCTTCCTTATGGAAGCCTTGAATTGTTAGATGAAGCAACAAAAAGCCAATTCACAGCAAATGGTCACAGGGCAAAACCTTACTTAGGAGGTCAATGGGGCAAAGAAAAGGAGGTTCAAAACCTGAGCTGAGTAAGAATGAAGGATGTCAAGCTAGTGACAATAAAAGAGCGCGTGTTGGGAGGCAACAAAACTTGAGGTAGTTTCTTTTCATAGTTATTTCAATAAAAAGGTTAAGTAGATTTATCTGTATTTCAAGGGGCTAAGTTTGGTGTTGCACACCAAAACAATTTAAGGGAGAATGAAGAATGCTAAGTTTAGTGTTCGACCAAAATCTCATTTTAAAACACATTTTCACCTTCTGCATAAAGGGTTGCTAGCTCCAAGCAATCAGATAAACCATTTAACCATTGTCTGTTTTCTAGTTTTAGTTTTATAACCTTCAGCAAAGACAAAAGGGTTTCACATATGGTTGATTTGATGCATGAGAAACATTGGCAAGGGACTAAGTTTGGTGTTCACACACCAAGGTAAGTTCAAAAGCCCACAAACAACTTTTGCATACTAACCAGTTGCCTAAGGGCTTGAGAGACAAGCAACTTCTAAGGATTATGCAGGAAGACATTCAATCTGTAAAAGGGATCTGCATTATCATCCAAAGGAGAAACAACAGAGAGAAATAATGATGACAGAAGGAAAAGCTGAGAGGCATTCCCAATAGGTTGTATTGACACTTAATCCTTGATTGCTGTGAAGTGTTTTAACTTAGAGATTCCTATATATCTTGCTAAAGTGTTTAACTAGGTGTAAGTGGAGATGTTTACCAAAAATGTTAGCCTGCATTATACTGTCATTTCTCATTAGCTTGAATTCTGTTTTCTTTCCCTTCTGCATAAGTAAAAGAAAAATGTTTGAAACAAGAAAGTGATTTTCCAATATTGTAGAACTTAGAATGACATTCAGTGGAGGTAGTTGTTTGATTTAATGATTAGCTCAAATAACAAAAGCTGCATAATAACATGTTCTTTGAAGTGTGAATTAGTTTGCTACTATAAAGTTTGTTTTCAATAAATACCCTTGAGAATGAAGCCAAATAAGAAAGAAAAAGAAAAAGAAAAGCCAAGAATGGGCAAAGAAACAAACAATAAGGCTAGACACCAATAGCTTTGACCCTAGGACATATGTCTGTGGTGTTTTTGTACTAGGATATGCTTGGACAAGTAGGTTCTGAGGAGTATTTTGAAACTTGGCCACTTGGATCAACTGATCTGGGATTGCCAACCGAAAATCCACTATCAAGAGCAACCTAGCTACAAAGCATTTAGTAATCCAAAGAGATGCTGGACATTAATGTTCCTAGGAAGAGATTGTGAGCCATGTGTCTGTGGTGAGAAAGTGTTGAGCAAAACTAAGCCAAAAAGCTGCTGCAACACTTGCCACCAAGCTTTCATTAATAAATAAGATTTTTAAAGCAAAAGAAAGAAAGAAAAAGCTAGCAAGGGATCAAGCAAAAGTAAGGCATTATAGCAGTAACTCTAGTGAATCTTTGAGGAAACATTTCTTATCTATTAGCAAAGAATAAATGAGCTACATTTGTCTGCATAAAACCCCATGAACCAAGTTCAATTATCTGCTAAATAAGGACATGTATGCTTCTCTGTTTCATTTCATTTTCTCTTATGTTTAAGTGCTTGCTTGGGAACAAGCAAGGTTTAAGTTTGGTGTTGTGATGATAAGTCATCTTATGCTAGCTTTTCAAGCATTTTTCACTTGTTTCATTAGGTTTTATGCACTTTCTTGCGTTCTAAGTAAGCAATTTGGAGTGGATTTGCATGATTTTGTTGAATCAATTTACCACCCTTTATTTGACACAAAATAATGAGGTTTAAGCTAGAATTAGTTGGTTTTGGAATGATTTATAAACCTTGTGAATTTGGTGATCCTTTGATTGGTTGTTTAGATTACTTGTAGGTGAAGAAAAGAAAGAAACAAGGAAAGCGTGCCTCTTAAAGTGTGGCCCAAGGAAGGAAAAAGTGTTGCACATCAAGAGGCCAAGGCATAGCGCTCACTAATTGAGTGTAGCGCTCTCTATTTGAGCACTAGAGACCAAACAACCAAAGCCAAGTGCACAAAGGCAAGGAATGCTGCGCTGCATGACTTAACCGAGCGCTACAAGGAACCAAGGAAACAAGGCAAAAAAAAACATAGCGCTCGGTTAACTTAGTTAACCTTTTCGGGCTTCCACCAAAAGAAAATCAAGGCACGGCATTTGCTAGTGAAGGAGCCAGGACTCGAACCGTGCACATAATGGAACCTAGAGGAGCGCTACTCTTCACAAAGGAAATTGGCAAATGCAACCACCAGGGCTCGAAATGGGGAATGAGGCAAACAACAAAGGGGCGCTGCGTTAATTCCCTTAACTGAGTGCTAGAGTGCAAGGCAATTGGCATGAGGAATGGGCACAAAGTGCATTCACGAGGATTCGAAGGGGGAGTCCCGTTCAATCTTGTAGCGCTGCATTACAATAAGTAACCGAGCGCTATGAACAAGCTTGGACGAACCTAGGCGAAGGAATTGAGCGCTGTGCTACCTAAGCTGACCGAGCGCTCCCCTGGGAGCTGGCCTTGATTCAAGTTTAATTAAAAAACCAATGTGGATCCAGTTCTTCAAAAATTTGAAAAGCTCACTCCAAATTCAGAAGATCAAAAATTAGAAAGTATATAAATAGGAGTTAGTTCGATTTAGGAAAGGACTTTCTTTTCATTTTTTAGTTTTATTTTTAGCTCATTTTTAGTTTTCACTTAGTTTTCACTTGAATTTGGGATTGAAATATGAATTTTCTTTTTCATTATTTTTGCTTCTGAATCTTTTACTTTCTGTTTTGAATTTTGGATTAAGATTGAAGGAATTCTGTTTCAATACTTGATCTGAAATTCATGTTTGTCCTCTTCTGCATAATTCTGATAATTGAGGAATTAGATATGAGTTTTATTCACTGCTTTCATCTACATTTCTTCTGAAATTCATTTTCTGTTTGATCAAGGAAGGAATTGAGATCTAGATCTAGCTGTTAGTCTCATTGATCTCCTGAGAACTTTAATTTCACTTTTAGATTTTACAATTGAGCTGAGCTTACTTTCTGTTGTGTTCTTCAAGCAAATTTTCCATTTATGTTGAGATCTGCTGCAATTTACTTCATCTTCTACTTCTTTGATCTATTGCTCTTTACATTCTTTGGTTAAATTCTGAATTCCAGCTCCCACATCCCTTTACTATTCAAGCAATTTATATTTCTTGCACTCTAAGCTTCAGTTATTTACCTTACTTGCACTTTAAGATTCAGCTCTTTTAATTCTTCTGCACCTTTAGATTCTGTCAAATTCCCTTCTCCCTTTTATTTTCATGCAATTTAGCTTCTGTTGGTTACAATACAACTCAAATCATCAACTATTTTCTTGACTAAACTAACCACCTAACTAAAATTGCTCAATCCTTCAATCCCTGTGGGATCGACCTCAATCATGTGAGTAATTACTACTTGATGCGACCCGGTACATTTGCCGGTGAGTTTTGTGTTGGAATCTGATTTCCGCTCATCACCTAACACACAACACCCACACCCTTCCTCTTCTCCACAACGCTATTACCCCCCACCACACCCTCATCTCTCTTGCACTTAGCCCTTCACACCACGCTTCTCATACACACTCAACGCACAACACGCTCACCATATACACCCACACATGAAGAAGAGTCGTCATAGAACTGCGAAAAGAAAGAGACGTGTAGGAGGGAGGGAGTATCGTGGAGGAGGAGGAGCTGTTTACTGCAGAGGAGCCCGATGAGAAAGAGATAGCTCGCGCAGAGAGAGAAAATGCAATGGATCTATTGCCGAAACCCTAGCTGTGTTGCCGCACCTTGTTTCTACCACCCTTGGAGCTCTGCTACTGCTGCCGTGATTGTTGCCACCATGCATTGAGTCGAGATTTGTTTATATGTTGGGCCGAAGGCCATGGTTGGTTATGTTTGAGCCCGAGGCCTTGATTGGTAAGTAAGGTATATATTATTCTTATTACTGAGATTGGAATTCTTATAAGGGAATAATGAATTTGAATTTTCGGATAGTTAATTTTTGTGGTTTAAAAGGATTGATAAGGCGAACGATGATCGTTGCTTTTGAAATTCATTCGTCTTTTATACGTTTTCTCTTATGACAATTCTTAAACCCTCTATTGAGAACCTACTAGGATAATGTTCTCACCCCCTACAGACTTCTCTTTTCAGGACGGACGAGGAAGCTGTGTGATGTTTTAGTCATAGTTTTTTCTTCGCCTTTGTCATTATGATTTGTAATTGGGGTAGGAGTTGTAATGATATGTATGTATATAATGTTTGTAAGTTGCATGTGTAAGAAGTTCTGTATATATGTATATGCATGTTTGTAAAGTAAAAAGAACATTCGGTTTTCAAAGAAAACAGCGATACGGTTTCGATTTAAATGCTCCTATTTTATTATTAAGTATATAGAAGTTGTCGTAATATCCTAGTTATCATAGTGGCACAGCTGGAAGTGTGACATTCTAGTAATAAGGATGTTACATAAAATATCATATTTTAATATGATAGAAAATAAAAAAGAATAATATTATTAGAAATTATACATACTAACAACAGAAAACATAAAAAATAGAATAATATTATTCTCAAAAATTCAATATTTATTATTAATATATTATTTATTCATATTAATAGAAATAAGCTACTAAGCTAATATTAACCAAATAAATATTAACAAATTAACTGAAAAAAAATAAACGTACATAATTAAGATGTCCCAAATAATTGATAATATGATCTGCCGCAAATGTATAATTACATACCATTTTAGGCGTAATAATTTCACTCTCAACTAAAACTAACTTACTCACTCTCAACTAAACCCTAAAATCTCTCTACAAATGTTACTACCCTAAACAAGTGGTTTCGATGTAGTGGCATTGGTAAATCAAACTTAATAGCCATGATTTACTACCATTGCTTGTCTATACTAAATCGAATCAAATGGGGTCGATTTAGTGTTATTGTGCCTACATGTAGAATTCGAAGTCAGTTCATTTGAATTAAAAACCAA
>NC_029772.3:86932662-86934058 GCF_000817695.3 Arachis duranensis
CTAAGAAGAAATCCCAGAAAATTCAAATTTTTGTTCATAACCTCTTAGATGGGGTCGCACATATTGTTGGTGCCATCTGTGAAGAGGTTAGTGAACAAAAATTTTTGTTTTGAACATAAATTATTCATCCTAGTAATGTTAACATGGTTCTTGTAGTAGTTGTTTTTAGTCGTTAGTTAGGAATTAGAAAATTAATTTTTTCAATATAATCATTGGTTAGAAGTAGTAAGGTATTAGTTAGTTAGATTTTGACAACTTGACATGGTACCTAAAAATGTTAGTTAGGATGGTAGGCTATGTTAGATTTGTTAATTTATTAGTTATATATTAAGCGAGATTTAGTTTAGGATTAGGGTTCAATATGACCCAACTGATGCAGGCATGATGCTGATTGAGTATTGTGAGATTTTTTATACATTAAAGATAATTTTTTTCAGAGTAGTCACCTACTTAAGCCCATTTAGTTTTAGCATTTTCTACCTTTTTTAAACGTGTGAGATTATATGTTTAGGCTAAGTTTTTTTTAGTTGGATTTGGGTCATGCATTATTTAGCGTTTTGTATTGATTCCTATGAATAATTTTGTTCATCGTTAATGTATTAGCATTTTAGAATTTTATTAACCAAACACTATTTTGTTATGGCTGTGATAAACAATTTTCTATCGTTGTCCAGCCCCATCGATGTATCACCAGCATGAGAAGGTAACACGGTATGCAATTGGATGATAGGATCGTGTCGTACTTGTAGATGGCCAGTTTATACCATCTTGCAATGTTGAATGAGACTTGGTATAGATTGGATGAGCCATTAGTGAGTGCATTCGTGGAGAGATGGCGTCTGCAGATGCATACTTTTCACATGCCGTTCGGGGAGTGCACAATCACGTTGTAGGATGTAGCGTACCAGTTAGGGCTCCTGATCGATGGTCAGTATGTCAGCGGATGCTTCATGGGCTTTGAGCGATATATCAATAGTGGCCTGGTGCATGAAATTGCAATCACACTTTTGCAATTCCGCACAACTAACCAGCAAGTGCACTGGGTCGTCCAAGTAATACCTTACGTGAGTAAGGGTCGATCCCACGGAGATTGTCGGCTTGAAGCAAGCTATGGTTATCTTGTAACTCTTAGTCAGGATATCAATAATTCTCAGGTTTAATTGTGAAAAGTAAAAGAACATGAAATAAATACTTGTTTTGCAGTAATGGAGAACATGTTGAGGTTTTGGAGATGCTCTATCTTCTGAATCTCTGCTTTCCTACTGTCTTCTTCTTCATGCACGCAAGGCTCCTTCCATGGAAAGCTGTATGTAGGATTTTACCGTGGTCAATGGCTACCTCCCATCCTCTCAGTGAAAATGTTCAACACGCTCTGTCACAGCACGGCTAATCATCT
>NC_029772.3:86934131-86978233 GCF_000817695.3 Arachis duranensis
TGAGAATGATGATGAGTGTCACGGATCATCACATTCATCAAGTTGAGGAACAAGTGATATCTTAGAATGGAAGCAAGCGTGATTGAATGAAAGACAGTAGTAATTGCATTAATCCATCAAGACACAGCAGAGCTCCTCACCCCCAACCATGGGGTTTAGAGACTCATGCCATAAAAGATACAATAAAAAACATGTAAAGTGTCATGAGGTCAAGATACAATGTCAAAATATCCTATTTATAGTGAACTAGTAACCTAGGATATACAGAAATGAGTAAATGACGTAAAAACCCACTTCCGGGGTCCACTGAGTGTATGCTTGGGCTGAGCATTGAAGCTTTCATGTGTAGAGGCTTTTTCTGGAGTTAAACGCCAGCTTTTATGCCAATTTGGGCGTTTAACTCCAATTTTTGTGCCAGTTCCGGCGTTAAACGCTGGGAATTCTAAAGCTGATTTGCAACGCCGGTTTGGGCCATCAAATCTCGGGCAAATTATGGACTATTATACATTGCTGGAAAGCCCAGGATGTCTAATTTCAAACGCAATTGAGAGCGCACTCATTGGGCTTCTGTAGCTCCAAAAAATCCACTTCGAGTGCAGGGAGGTCAGAATCCAATAGCACTGCAATCCTTTTTCAGTCTCTGAATCAGATTTTTGCTCAGGTCCTTCAATTTCAGCCAGAAAATAATTGAAATGATAGAAAAACACACAAACTCATAATAAAACCCAGAAAAGTGAATTTTAAATAAAAACTAATAAAAATATAATAAAAACTAATTAAAACATACTAAAAACATACTAGAAACAGTGCCAAAAAGCGTATAAATTATCCGCTCATCATGGCTGCACAGCGTAGGCATGATTCGAGGAGTTGTTGGGTGTTATTCCTCCTGCAAATTGCATCGATAAGTTCATAGTGAAGTGCAATTGGATGCAGGAGATATTTAGTGAGCTTCCGCAGGGTGCAGACGATGAGACGGTTAGGAGGTATGCCAAGACGTATATCATGATGCTCTTATCTACGCAGCTATTTGGGGATAAGTATGGTACCCGAATTCACATTCGTTGGCTACCCTACGTCGCTAGGCTAGAGGACATAAGTTGGTATAGTTGGGGGTTTGCTGCTTTGTCATGGTTATACAGGTGCATGTGTTGTGTGGCCAATAGGAATGTCGTCAAGTTAGTTGGTTGAAAAATCCCATTTTTAGGGTTTATCTTGTGCTTAATTGAGTGGATTTTATCCCTTATTCTCACACTTATTCATAGAATTCACATGTTTTACATTTTCCTTCCTAATTTTGTGCTATGATTGAAAACATGCTTCTTTGACCTTAAATTTGCTAATTTTAATACTCTCTTATTACCATTCGATGTCGTGATATGTTTTTTAAGTGTTTTTTATGGTTTATAAGGTAGGAATGGTTTAGAGGATGGAAAGGAAGCATGCAAAAGTGGAAGAAATACAAGAAATTGAAGGAATTGCAAAGCTGTCAATCCTGACCTCTTCGTACTAAATCGATCATAACTTGAGCTACAAAGGTCCGAATGAGGCAGTTCCAGTTGCGTTGGAAAGCTAACATCAGGGGGCTTCAAAATGATATGCAATTTTCCATAGTTGCCATGCAGTTAGGCAATGTGCACGCGTGGATCACACGGACGCATGACCTTGCGAAAGTTCAGCGAGCATACGCGTAGGCAACTTGTACGCGTAACAGAGACACGTGCTGCACGTATCAGAAAATGCTGGGGGCAATTTCTGAACTATTTTTGGCCTAGTTTCAATCTCAAAAATACTAATTAGAGACTACAGAGTGAAGGATTCATTCATTCACTTCATCATTCACATTAGTTCGGTTTTAGATGTAGGTTTTCGTCTTATCTCTTATTAATTCTGGATGCTTTTATTTTGTGCCTTCCAAGTATTTGATGAAATGCTTGGGTAAATTTTAATCTAGGTTTTCATGATCTTTCCTTGGATTGATTATTTAAAAACTCTTGAGTTATCAAAAGTCTTTTGTTGATTGGTAATTGAGAATTGCTAGTTGGCTTAAGTTTCACTAAATCTATTCTTTGATTAGAACTTATGAACTTAAGTTGATTTTATCCACTTGACTTTTCTTCATTATTAAAGGTTAACTAAGTGGAAGCAAAGGGCAATTAGCATCACAATTGACAATGATAATAAGGATATGACTTCTATTTATCAATCCTTGCTAGGACTTTTCTTAATTGTTAGTTTACTTCCTTATCAGTTACATTCCTTATTCAACATTCAAAAACCCTAAAAATACTTTCTTCATAACCAATTATAAGTACACTTCCCTACAATTCCTTGAGAGACGACCCGAGGTTTAAATACTTCGGTTGATTTTTATTAGGTTTGCTTAAGTGACAAACAAATTAAATTGGATTGAGGTTTAATTGTCGATTTAGAACTATACTTACAACGCGATTAATTTTGTGAAATTCTTTACCGACGATTTTTTCCCATCAATTTTTGGCCCCATTACCGGGAAATTACAAACGTGTGCCTTATTATTGGTTATTGTACATATTTGCTTTTTGCTTGTTTGTTAGTTTTTGTTAGTTTTAGGACTTAGTTGCTTACTTTTTTCAGTTTTTGTTTTTATTTGTTACTA
Organism: Arachis duranensis; assembly: GCF_000817695.3. Lineage (NCBI taxonomy): Eukaryota > Viridiplantae > Streptophyta > Magnoliopsida > Fabales > Fabaceae > Arachis > Arachis duranensis. The sequence goes on from NC_029772.3 coordinate 86,936,770, forward strand.
TGAATTCTCACCCATTTGGCTATGAGTTTGGTTACAATTATGTTGTAGGAAGTGGAGATTACAATGAAGGCTTGCATCAAGGATGGGACAATCAAAGATGGGAGGAGCCACAAGGATTTGATCAACCCTCTTGGCAACAACCACCTCCAATGTACTATGAGCAATAAGAATTCATGATGCATACCAAGATAATGGCTATGGTGGACCTCTTCGTGACAATCAACCACCACCATCATATACCTATGAACTCCCTCCTCAATATAACCCTCAACCACCATACTCACAAGTCCCATGTTACCAAACACTTTCATATGACCCTAACCCATATCCATCATACCAACCACCTTATGAGCCACCATATATAGAACCACCCCAATTCCAACACAATTACTCCCAAAAATCACCACATCCATGTACACCATGTCCATGTCCATATCCATCAATCCAAGAGAAATATGATCCTAATTATGTTAGCCAAGTAGAACAAGAGTCAATGGATTATCTCAAGGAAGCAATGGACAACTTCAAGCAACCATCCATTAAAGGTTTGACCCATGTGAGAATAAGGGACTGGAGTGTGTTGTACAACAAGTGGAAAAGATGGAAAGTGTTGAACCACCATATCCTTATCATGATGAACCACTCTCTTATCATGAACCTTTCCTCCCAAGAAATGAACTCCCATATCCACCCCCAATCTCCAATGGATGACACTCTTGGTGTTCTTCTTCAAGAGCAAAGAGAGATGCAAAGGATGACACTAGATTTTATAGCTACCTTAACCGAGGTAGTAGGTAATTTAGCTTCACTACACATCAACAGTCAAGGAACTCCAATGGCTACATGTGGAGAACAAGGGATGTTGCTTTATGTTAGAACAATTGGACGAAGCCGTGCTTGTTGAAGAAGAAGAAGTGGTTGAAGATTTAGGAGATGCGGAACCTCCATAGGAATCTAGAGTTGTAAAGTATTCCTCCAAGAAGCTTGAAATCGATGCTGAGGAGGCTAGTGCACAACCTCCAAGGCATGTTCCTTATAAAGAATTGGATGGAATAGATCAAGAAGCAAATCCCGGGGTGATGATGATCACGATCAAGCCAACCTTCTTTCGATGAAATTGAAAGCATCATTGAGGTAGATTTCTCTCAACCTCATATTCATGATTTGAGTGACGGAGAAGAGTTGGATGAACTCAAGGACAAAGAGCTTGAAGGTGAAGAATCGTCTCAAAAGGTGGAAGTCTTTCGGCAAAGTTGGATGGGAGTTGAATATGCTTTGTCAAGATCGTTGGAGACTTTTCTACCTTGGTTGCCAACTACTCCTTCATTTAAGTGGGTAAAATTTATCTCTATTCGCTTTATTGTTCCACTTGAGTATGGTATACTTGAAACGGATGGCCAACTTAGGACACTTTGTGGAATGAAGTGTAAGAGAAGGATGGTTAGAGGTTGGAGTTGCAAATCAAGGCTCATCAAGGTTGAGATTTCAAGAGCTAGATACAAGGGTTGGACTAGTGATCAACTGGTTGGATCTAAGAGAAGAGTTTGATACTTCATTGAGAATTCGGATTGCTTGTCACCCGGTAGGAACAAGGATGATCCACTTCAAGACGGGTGTAGAAACAAGATTTAGGATCCAGGCATACAAAAGGATCAGCTTTGGGAGCTCAAAGCTTGTGAAGAACTCCATCAAGGCTTGATGAATTCACTTAGAGATTATGGAGCTTATTGTAAATTCAAACATTGGTGGAAGTTTCAAGATGAGTTCAAGTATAAGCCGCCATGACAAAAAGCTCACCAAACGTCCAACTTAAGGACTTTAACTAAAAGTGCTAGGTGGGAGACACCACACCATGGTAAATTCTTTATATTTTCTCTTTTATTTCTAGTGGTAATAAGTTAAATTTTCATTTTTAGCTATGTTTGTTTAGTTTAAATTGTGTTTCTAGTGGTTTAATAATGTTTAGAGTTACTCTGGTAGCTTGTTAGTTTTCTTTAAAAAAAATAAAAAATAAAATAAACAAAAAAATAAAATTAAAAAATTGTCCCACGCGTGCGCGTGGCGACGCACACGCGTCATATTGGATTTTTCTCTTTGGTACATTTTTCCCGAGAGTTGTGCTGGAACTGTGCGGGTGATGTACCTAGCGCACAACCCACCCCACGCGTACGCGTCACCCAGCCATTTCGTCTTTTCACGCGTACGCGTGGGCGATGCGAATATCGCTTTTTCCCGAAAGTTGTGCTGGAACCGTGTCAGAGGGTGCCAGGCGTGCGACACTACCCACACGTACGGGTGGGCGACGTTTATGCGTCGCCTCTTCTTCTTCTAACCCACGCGTACACGTGGGCGATGCTTACGCGTCGTTTCACAGATTCCTTTCTACTTCTTTCTTCTCTCCTTTCTTATTCTTTCCTCCTCCTTTCTTACTTTCTTCTCCTCCTTATTCTCTTTCATTTTCTTTTCTTCATTGCATTTACATACTGTCATTCATTGATTTTAACTTTGTGCATGTTTTTTTATTTTCTTTTCTAAGTTGCCATTTTTCCATTGGTGCTAAATTTTCTTACTCATCTGCTGAATATTTCTTGCATTGTTTTGGTGCATCTTAACTTGTTTGATATTGATTGGGTGATACTATTTATAGGTCAATGATAATCTCTCGTAACACTTGTATATCTTTGGCATTGATATGAACTTATATTGCCCTTCATCACCCAATCTCTTTCCCCTATTGTTGTAATTCTTGCACAATTGATATGCCACTCATCTATATTATTTTCTCACTTGTATGTTGTAGCTACCATGTAGTTGAGAACCTCATTCTTATTTGGCATTAGCCCACCCATATTTTATTTGTTTGCCTATTTTTGTTTGTGGGTTATTCTTCTTCCTTGTTCTCTTCTTTCAGGATGGCCACCGAGGAAGGGGAAGAAAAAACTTCTAAATGGGTGACAAACAAGTTTTGCTGAACAATCTTTGGAGGAAGCGCAGCAGTTGTAGCTCACTATCCTAGTCCACTTGCGCATCTTTGTATGCACCAAGGACGGTGCAATAAGTGTGGGGAGGTCGATACCGACTTTCGTGGGTTAGTTACTTTATTTTTAACACCAATGGTTAATTAGTCAGTTGTTACATTTGCATGTTTGATTGCATGTTCGTTAGATTTCGTGCATATTTTAGGTAGTACTTGGTTGAAGTGATAAATTCTTTTTCAAGACACTATTTTCGAGCATTTCACTAATTTGTATTAAAATTTTTGTTAAACTTGTTTGAAGATATTTAATTTGGAACATGGTTTTAAAACTCGAACACACAAACCCAGTGAGATTTTAAGCCTATTTGATTGGTTGCATTTTTTAAACCAATATTCTGTTTTCGTGTGTGTTGTTCTCTCTAAAATTGTGATCTTTGTCTTGCTTAATTCTATATTTCCATTGTTTGATGTATGTATGCACTTATGTGATTGAGGCCTTTGTTTCACTTAGCTTACAAACCCATATGGCCTTACCTTTTCATTATCCTTTGCAAACCAAAGTCGAGCCTATTTTACCCCATTTGTTCTTTACTTTAGCACATCATTAACTCTAAGAGGAAAACAATAATGTCCTTAATTTGAACCCTTGGTTAGTTTAGACTAGTAAGAGTATTCATGATTTAAGTGTGGGGAAATTGGGTTGGAAATAATTAGTTTGAGAAGTGGGGATTGTATACTGTTAGTGGAGTTGAAAAAAAATATAGTTGAGCACATATTCTTGCATTCAATACCTTAATCATATGCATTGAGAAAAACAAAAGAAAAGAAAAAAAAGCAAATAATAAAAAGGGGACAAAATGCCCCAAAGTAAATGTTGGTAGCAATGCATATGAGTTGTGCTCAATTTGGGATGCATGAATATGTGAAAAACATAGCTAATGGGTAGTTAAATTTTTTTATTCTGATTACATGGATTGTCTTAAGTTGAGTGAGAAGTTGAGGTTAATCAAGGATTCAGATTTCAGTCCACTTAACCAAATACATTCTTACCTTGATCCTAACCCCATTACAACCCTTGAAAAGACCTCTTGATATGTGGATTTGTGCATTAAATTCCTATTGATTGATAGAAGAAGAGCAAGCTTTAGAAATCAAGATTAGTAGAGATTGAGAGAATTGAACCTTAAACACTTGAGTGATTAGAGTGTATACACTTCTAGTTAGGGTTCGATGCTCGATTCTATGTTCCTGGCTTTCATGAGCTTTCTTCTTACAAGTTTACTCGTGCTTTATTGTGTGATTTGAATTAGTGGAATCCAGTTTATGTTTGTCTTGGAGAATTTTTCACTTTTAACCAAGTAGGTAGAAGCATTTTTTGCATGAAGTTGCATTCATATAGATAGGTTGCATTTAATAAATCTTACCATTCCTCTTCACTCTTATGGTTCTCTTGAGTTTAGCATGAGGACATGCTAATGTTTAAGTGTGGGGAGATTGATAAACCCCATTTTTAGGGTTTATTGATGCACCACTATTTCGTGGTACATCTTGTGCTTAATTGAGTGGATTTTATCCACTAATCTCATATTTATTCATGTAAATTGCATGTTTTACATTTTCCTTCCTGATTTTGTGCTATGATTGAAAACATGTTTCTTTGGTCTTAATTTAGCTATGTTTAATCCTTTCTTATTACCATTCGATGCCTTGATATGAGTGTTAAGTGTTTTCAGAGATTACAGGGCAGGAATGGCTTAGAGGATGGAAAGGAAGCATGCAAAATGGAAAGAATACAAGAAATTGAAGGAACTGCAAGGCTGTCAACCCTGACCTCTTCGCACTCAATCATTCATAACTTGAGCTATTGAAGTTCAAATGAGGCGGTTTTAGTTGCGTTGAAAAGCTAACATTCAGGGCTTCGCAACGATATATAATTTGCCATATTTGATCTGGCATTTAAGGATGCGCATGCGCGTGCATTGGCCAAAAGTCCATCGGCGCGCACGCACACCTGGCGCATACGCGTGACATGTGCGACGTACTGTCACTGTAGAAATCGCTGGAGGCGATTTCTGGGCTGTTTTTGACCCAGTTTTCGGCCCAAAAAACATAGATTAGAGGCTACAGAATGGGGGAATCAATCCATTCATTCATTCACTTATCATACACACAATTTTAGGTTTTAGATGTAGTTTTCTAGAGAGAGATCCTCTCTCTAGGTTTTAGGATTTAGGATTTCTCTTAGTTTTAGGTTTATTTTCTTTCCAATTCCAAGTTCAATGTTCCTTTACTTTAGTTTCTCTTCTACTTTTATTTATTCTATTACTTTAATTTAGGAACTCTCATGTTAGATTTGATTTCTTTTATTAATGCAATTTGAGGTATTTCATGTTTATTATTTTTTTCTCCATTTGTTGTTATTGAATTTCTTGGCTTTGGTTGAGTAATTAGTGATACTTGAGTTATTAAACTCCTTTGTTGATGGATAATTGTTATGGTTGCTAGTTGATTTGGATTCCACTAACTCTAGCCTTTCCATAGGAGTTGACTAGGACGTGGGAAATCAAATTGATTTATCCACTTAACATCCAAGTGGGGAGCAAAAGCGAATTCTCATCACAATTGATAAGGATAACTAGGATAGGACATCCAGTTCTCATACCTTGCCAAGAGCTTTTCAAGTTATTAGTTTATTCCTTTTGCCATTTACTATTCTTGCTTCTTATCTTAAAAAACCCCAAAATATACTTTTACATAACCAATAATAAGAAGACTTCCCTGCAATTCCTTGAGAGATGACCCGAGGTTTAAATACTTCGGTTATTATTTATTAGGGGTTTGTTACTCGTGACAAACAATCTTTTGTACGAAAGGATTCTTGTTGATTTAGAAACTATACTTTCAACGAGCTTTTATTTGTGAAATTCTAAACCGTCAAAAATTTGATCGTCAAAATGGCATAGTTGCTGGGGAATTGCAAACGTGTGCCTTATTATTGGTTATTGTAAATATTTGTTTTTGCTTATTTATTTGTTTTTGTTTTTAATTTTTATTAGCTACTATGAATTCTCACGCCTGTCGCTATGAGTTTGGTTCCAATGTTGTTGTAGGGAATGGAAGCTATAATGAGAACATGCATCAACGTTGGGACAACCAAAGATGGGAGGAGCCACAAGGATTTAATCAACCCTCTTGGCAACAACCTCCACGAACATACTATGACCAAGAGCCCTTCCAAGAGGCATACCAAGATAATGGCTATGGTGAATACCCTTTTGATTATCAACAACCACCACCATATGCCTATAGACCCCCTCTTCAACATAGCCCTCAACCCTACTCACAAGCCTTTTTTTACCATTCACCTTCATATGAACCTAATCCTTATCCACCATACCAACCACCATATGAACCATACATAGAACCACCACCTCAATATACACCATCTCCATATCCTTATCAAGAGGAACCACCTCTATGTTATGAGCCCTTTCTCCAAAATAATGAACTCTCCTATCCACCCCAACCTCCACTGGATGACAACACCCTTGGTGCCATTCACCAAGGGCAAACAGAGCTTCATACCACACTTGCCTCTATCACTAGTCTCACTTCTACTCTTCAAGCTCTTACATCCCACATGGACCAATCCTCTACCTCAAATACTCAACCCTCAAGCTCTAGTGCACTTCCTTTTCAACCATATAATGATCTCTCTATCCTATCACCACCCTCCATGGAAGAGCACCCACATCCATCAATCCAAGAGCAAGATGATCCCAATTATACTATGGACATAGAACAAGAGAGAAGGGATCATCTTAGGAATGTAATCGCGATAGATCGGTTACATGCGGCCTTATTTCCAGAGAGCAAGAGGAGGCCCAAAATATGGAGGTAGAAGAGACCCTTGAAGATGAAGGGGTAGCTAAAGAAAGTTGTCATGGAAAAGAAATCATTAAGGAGGAGTACGATTTTATAAAACAACTGGACGAAACAGTAAGTATTGAAGAGGAGGAAGTGGTTGAAAATCTGGGAGATGCGAACCTCCATGGGAAAGTCCAGTCATAGAGCCTCCTTCCAAGGTGTATGATGTTGATGTTGAGGAGGGTGTACAACCTCCAATGCATATCATGGTTGAAGACTTTGAAGAGGTTAATCAAGAGATGGATATTAATGAAGAAGAAGCACAACCCCCCATGCCCATTGTAAGCATTGAAGAAGAGATTGAATTGGAAGAAAGCTACCAAGTGGAAGAGGTTGAAATTGAAGAAGCTGGCAAAGAGGTAGAAGTTGTCAAGGAAGAGCACAAGGGAGTGGAGCTTGCAAGATCATTGGAAACACCTCTCCCAAAGCCATTACCGTCTAATACAACATTCAAGTGGGTAAAATTCTTATCCTTAACCTTCACTTTACCACTTGAATATGGGCTACTGGAGACGGATAGTCAACTTAGAGTTCTTTGTGGCTTTAAGAGTAAGAGGGAGATGGTCAGTGAGAAGAGTTGTCAAGCAAGGTTCAATACGGTTGCATGCTCCAAATTGAAGTGTAAGGGTTGGTGTAGAGCTCAATTGAATGGGTCTAGGAAGTTGTTTGGCCACTTCAGTGAGAATTCAAATTGCTTGCCACCCAGTTAGAACAATGATGATCCACAAGAAGATGGGTGTAAAAGCAAGGTTCGGAACCCCAGAATTCATTCTAGCAATCAACACTCTTGGGGACTTGTCACTTGCTTTAACTTGCTTGAAGGCTGTATGCGCCTAGTTTGGGACCCCGGAAGCTACTGGAAGTACAAACATTGGTGGGGATTCTTAGATCAGTTCAAGCACAAGCCACCATGACAAGGAGCTCACCAAATGTCCAACTTAAGGACAATAACTAAAAATGCTAGGTGGGAGACAACCCACCATGGTATGATCGTCCCTTTTCATTCTTAGTTTTATTTTGTTTTATTTGTATTAGTGTTCATTCATTCACTCATTCTGCATCTTCACATGCATTCTTTCTTAAAAATAAAAGGCACCACACGCGTAAGCGTACTGCACGCTAGCGCGTCCATTGCGATTTGGGTGATCCACCAGGCAGCGTGCATAATGCCCACGCGTCCCCTAAAAATCGGCATAAAAGTATGTCTTGGCAGAAAGGTATGTTGGCTTCGCACTGGGATGGTGCTGGAGGCACAAAATAGCCCACGTGTACGCGTCACCTTAGCCACAAGGCCACCCACACGTGCGCGTCCATGACGCGCAAGCGTCGAACGCATTTTCAACACCAATGTAAAGTTATAGAGAGTTGTGCGTGCGCAGTGCGAGCCTCACGCTAGAGGCACCACCTTGGCCACGCGCAAGCGTCCTGGACGCGTCCACGTCCCCTTTCATTTGTGCACATCTGCGTGTCCGCACGTAGTACGCGTGCGCGTCGCATGCACCGCCCAGTTCCGTCTTCTTACTTCTTTCTCCCTACCTCTTTCTTTTTCCTTTCTCACTTTCTTCCCCTCCCCTTTCGTCCTTATTCCCCTTCTATTCGTCTATTTGTTACATTTGCATACTCGCATTCATGGCATTTTAAGATCATTGTTTCTTCTCCCTTTCTTTTCTATATTTGTTGTTCTCCCTTTGGTGTTACAAATTTTCTTACTCAACTGTTGCATATTTGTTGCATTATTTTGGGTGCTCCTTGACTTGTTTGCTATCTAGTTGCCATGCCCTATGCTTCCATTATTTTCTCACTTACATGTTGTAGCTACCATGTAGTTGAGATACTCATTATTTGGCATCAATCCACCAGACAAACAAAGTCCATATGCACATTCTTTCGAGAAAAAACATCAGTTGGGGCAACCCGTCCACTTGCACATCTTAGCATGCACCGAGGAAGGTGCAATCTTTAAGTGTGGGGAGGTCAATACCGATCTCCGTGGGTTAGTCACTTTCTTCTCAACACCAATTTTAGGATTTCTCCTTGTCAGTTCACAGTTGCATTTGTATGTTTGATTGCATGATTGTTTGTTTTTGTGCATATTCTACCACTACTTGCTTGAAATGATGAATTCTTCTTCAAGAAACTTCTTATAGCATTTCACTATTTTGAATAAAATTTTTTGTTAAACCTATTTGAAGACATATTATATTGGAACATGGTTTAAAGCTCGAACACACAAAACCAGTGAGATTTTGAGCCTAATTGATTGGTTGCATTTTATCAACCAATATTTTGTTTTGATGTGTCTTGTTCTCTCTAAAATTATGATCTATATCTTGCTTAATTCTATATTTCCATGGTTTGATGTATGCATGCACTTATATGATTGAGGCCTTTGTTTCTCTGAGTTTACATACCCATATGGCCTTACCTTTTCATTATCCTTTGCAAACCAATTTGAGCCTATTTTACCCCATTTGTTCTTTATTTTAGCACATCATTAACTCTAAGTAGAAAACAATAATGTTCCTAATTTGAATCCTTGGTTAGCTTAGACTAGTGAAAGTGATCACGAATTAAGTGTGGGGAAATTGGGATTGAAAATATTTGGTTTGAGAATTGGGTGTTGTATATTCTTGATAAAATGTGAAAAAGAATGTTAACACATGTTTATGCATGCAATACCTTAATCATATGCATTGAGAAAGACAAAAGAAAAAATAATACAAAGAAAAAAAAGAAAGAAGAGAAAAAGAAAAGCAAAAGAGCAAATGATAAAAGGGGACAAATGCCCCAAAGTAAATGGCGATAGCAATGCATATGTTCTGTACTCAAAACTTGGAATGCATAAATATGTAGTAAACACAATTAATGGGTAGTTATTGATTTTATATTTTGATTGCATGGATTGTCCTAAGTTAGGTGGGAAGTTGATGAGCGGATAATTTATACGCTTCTTGGCATTATTTTTAGGTAGTTTTTAGTAGGATCTAGCTACTTTTTGGGATGTTTTTATTAGTTTTTATGTAAAATTCATATTTCTGGACTTTACTATGAGTTTGTGTGTTATTCTATGATATCAGGTATTTTTTGACTGAAATTGAGGGACCTGAGCAAAAATCTGATTCAGAGGCTGGCAAAGGACTGCTGATGCTGTTGGATTCTGACCTCTCTGCACTCAAAGTATATTTTCGGGAGCTACAGAATATCAAATGGCACGCTCTCAATTGCGTTGGAAAGTAGACATTCAGAGCTTTCCAGCAATATATAATAGTCTATACTTTGCTCGAGTTTTGATGACGCAAACTGGCGTTCAAACTCCCCTTCTCTGCCCTATTCTGAAGTCAAAAAGCCAGAACTGGCATAAAAGTTGGAGTTAAACGCCCAAACTGGCATAAAATCTGGCGTTTAACTCCAAGGGGAGTCTCTATACATGTAAAGCTCAGTGCTCAGCCCAAGCACACACCAAGTGGGCCCGGAAGTGGATTTCTGCATCATTCACCTATTTCTGTAAACCCTAGTAGCTAGTTTCATTATAAATAGGACCTCTTACTATTGTATTTTCATCTTTTGATAATCTTTTGATCTCTTGATCACGTTTTGGGGGCTGGCCTCACGGCCATGCCTACCTTCACCACTTATGTATTTTCAACAGTGGAGTTTCTACTTTCTACACACCACAGATTAAGGTGTGGAGCTTTGCTGTTCCTCGAATATTAATGAAATTACTATTGTTCTTCTATTCAATTCATGCTTATTCTTCTTCTAAGATATTCACCTGCACTTCAACTTGATGAATGTGATGATCCGTGACACTCATCATCATTCTCACCTATGAACGCATGACTGACAACCACTTCCGTTCTACTTAAGATTGAGCGTGTATCTCTTAGCCTCCATTCCGAAAGATCGGAGTCTTCGTGGTATAAGCTAGAATTATTGGCGGCCATTCCTAAGATCCGGAAAGTCTAAACCTTTTCTGTGGTATTTCAAGTAGGATCTGAAATGGGATGACTATGACGAGCTTCAAACTCGCGAGTGTTGGGCGTAGTGACAGACACAAAAGAATCACTGGATTCTATTCCAACATGATCGAGAACCTACAGATGATTAGCCGTGTGGTGACAGTGCATTTGGACCATTTTCACTGAGGATGGGAGGTAGCCATTGACGCCGGTGAAACCCGAACATACAGCTTGCCATGAAAAGGAGTATGAAGGATTGAATGAAGGCAGTAGGAAAGCAGAGATTCAAGAGGAATGAAGCATCTTCATACGCTTATCTAAAATTCTCACAAATGAATTACATAAGTATCTCTATCTTTACTTTATGTTTTATTTATCTTTTAATTATGAAAACTCCATAACCCATTTGAATCCGCCTGACTGAGATTTACAAGGTGACCATAGCTTGCTTTAAGCCGACAATCTCTATGGGATCGACCCTTACTCACGTAAGGTATTACTTGGACGACCCAGTGCACTTGTTGGTTAGTTGTGCGGAGTTGTGACAAAGTGTGATTCACGTTTGAGAGCACCAAGTCTATTGGTGCCATTGTTGATGATCACAATTTCGTGCTCCAAGTTTTTGGTGCCGTTGCCCGGGATTGTTCAAGTTTGGACAACTGACGGTTCATCTTGTTGCTTAGATTATGTACTTTTCTTCTTATTTTATTTTCAAAAAGTTTTCAAAAATCTTTCAAAAAAATTTTTCTTCTTTTTTCGTTTTTCCAAAATCAATTTTTGAAAAATACAAAAAAATCATAAAATCATAAAAACCAAAAAATATTTGATGATTCTTGTTTGAATCTAGGGCCAAACTTTAAGTTTGGTGTCAATTGCATGATTTTAATTGTCTTGCAAATTTCAAAAAACATGCATAATGTCCTTGATGATCTTCAAGCTGCTCTTGATGAACTGCCTTGTTTGATCTTCATGATTTCTTGTTTTGCACTGCATGATGTTTTACATGTGCATTCTTGCAAAGCATATGTCCCAAACATGAGAAAGTTCTAAGTTTCATGTCTTGCAAGTTTTCTTTTATAGAAAACTAAGTTCTTGATGTTCATCTTGATCTTCGAGATTGTTCTTGATGTTCATCTTGACATTCATAATGTTCTTGCATATATCTTGTGTTTTGATCCAAGAATTATATGTTTTGACTCATTTTGCTGTTTTTCAAAATTGAAAATATATCTTCTTGAATAAAGGATTTAGCAAAATGAAGGTCCAAGAACATAAAGCAGAGGAATTACAGAGAAAAGCTAGGCGTTCAAAACGCCAAGTAAAGAAGGAAAATTGGCGTTTAAACGCCAGCCAGGGTACCTGGTTGGGCATTTAAATGCCCAGTAAGGAAAGAAAACTGGCATTTAAACTCCAGCCAGGGTACCTGGCTGGGCGTTTAAACGCCCAAAACATACAGCTCTTGGGCGTTTAATGCCAGGATGACACAAGGAAAGGAATCTTGTTTTCAAATCAAATTTTTTCAAATCTTCATAATTTTTCAAATCAAATCTTTTTCAAATCAAATATTTTCAATCATATCTTTTTCAAAATCATATATTTTCAAACATATCTTTTTCAAATCATATCTTTTTCAAAATCAATTTCAAAATCTTTTCTAACTTCTTATCTTTTCCAAATTGATTTTCAAATCTGTTTCAATTAACTAATTATCTTGAATTTTCAATTTGATTTTCGAAAATTCTTTCCCCCCTCTCATCTTTTTCTGTTTAAACACAAACATTACTCCTCTATTGTCAATTCAAACTCCATCTCTCTTTGTGAGTTCAAAATTTTGCCTCCCTCTTTCTTCTATTCTTATTTTCCTCTGACACCTAAAAGGATCTCTATATTGCGACTAGAGGAGTCCATATTTTCTTTGTTTTCTTCTCTTTCATATGAGTAGGAACATAGATAAAGGCATACTTGTTGAAGCTGATCCTGAATCTGAAAGGACTCTGAAGAGGAAGCTAAGAGCAGCTAAAGCACAAAACTCTGAAGAGGACCTCACTAAATTTTTTGAAAAGGAAGCAGCAAAAGAAACAATTATGGCTGAACCAAAAAACAATGCAAGGAAGATGCTTGGTGATTTTACTACACCAACTTCCAACTTCTATGGAAGAAGCATCTCAATCCCTGCCATAAGAGCAAACAATTTTGAGTTAAAGCCTCAATTAGTTTCTCTACTACAACAGAACTGCAAGTTTCATGGACTTCCATCAGAAGACCCTTATCAATTCTTAACTGAGTTCTTGCAGATCTGTGATACTGTTAAGACCAATGGAGTTGATCCTGAGGTCTACAAGCTTATACTTTTCCCTTTTGCTGTAAGAGACAGAGCTAGAACATGGTTGGACTCACAACCTAGAGATAGCCTGGACTCTTGGAATAAACTGGTCACGGCTTTCTTAGCCAAGTTCTTTTCTCCTCAAAAGCTGAGCAAGCTTAGAGTGGATGTTCAAACCTTTAGACAGAAAGAAGGTGAATCCCTCTATGAAGCTTGGGAAAGATACAAGCAGCTGACCAAAAGTGTCTTTCTATGATAGTCTGTCTGAATTTTCCAAGATGTCACTGGACCACTCTGCAGGTGGATCTATTCACCTAAAGAAAATGCCTACAGAAGCTCAGGAACTTATTGAAATGGTTGCAAATAACCAGTTCATGTATACCTCTGAGAGGAATCCTATGAGTAATGGGACGCCTCAAAAGAGAGGAGATCTTGAAATTGATACTCTGAATGCCATACTGGCTCAGAACAAAATATTGACCCAACAAGTCAATATGATCTCTCAGAGTCTGAATGGATTGCAAAATACATCCAACAGTACTAAAGAAGCATCTTCTGAAGAAGAAGCTTATGATCCTGAGAACCCTGCAATGGCAGAGGAGAATTACATGGGTGAAGCCTTTGGCAACACCTATAATCCTTCATGGAAAAATCATCCAAATTTTTAATGGAAGGATCAACAGAAGCAAAGCTTTAATAATAACAATGGTGGAAGAAACAGGTTTAGCAATAGCAAACCTTTCCCATCATCATCTTAGTAATAGATAGAGCATTCTGAGCAGACTCCTTCTAGCTTAGTGATGAGCGGATAATTTATACGCTTTTTGGCATTGATTTTAGGTAGTTTTTAGTAGGATCTAGCTACTTTTAGGGATGTTTTCATTAGTTTTTATGCAAAATTCACATTTCTGGACTTTACTATGAGTTTGTGTGTTTTTCTGTGATTTCAAGTATTTTCGGGCTGAAATTGAGGGACCTGAGCAAAAATCTGATTCAGGCTGACAAAGGACTGCTGATGCAGTTGGATTCTAACCTCCCTGCGCGCTCTTAACGGCTTTGGAAAGTAGACATCAAGAGCTTTCCAGCAATATATAATGGTCTATACTTTATTCGAGTTTAGATGACGCAAACTGGCGTTCAACACCAGTTCCATGCTGCATTCTAGAGTAAAACGCTAGAAACACGTCACAAACTAGAGTTAAACGCCAAAAACACAACACAACTTGGCGTTTAACTCCAAGAGAAGCCTCTGCATGTGTAAAGCTCAAGCTCAGCCCAAGAACACACCAAAGTGAGCATCGGAAGTGGATTTCTGCACTAAGACTTATTTCTGTAAACCCTAGTAGCTAGTTTAGTATAAATATAACTTTTTACTATTGTACTAGGGGTCCTTTTCCCTATTTTCGAATTCATATGTCTTTTGTGGAGGCTGGCCATTCGGCCATGCCTGGACCATCACTTATGTATTTTCAACGGTGGAGTTTCTATACACCATAGATTAAGGGTGTGGAGCTCTGCTGTACCTCGAGTTTTAATGCAATTACCACTATTTTCTATTCAATTCAGCTTATTCTTGTTCTAAGATATTCACTGCAATTCAACATGATGGATGTGATGATCCGTGACACTCATCATCATTCTCACCTATGAACTCGTGACTGACAACCACTTCCGTTCTACCTTAGAACGAGTGAATATCTCTTAGATTTCTTAATCAGAATCTTCGCGGTATAAGCTAGAATTATTGGCGGCCATTCTTGAGAATCCGAAAAGTCTAAACTTTGTCTGTGGTATTTTGAGTACGATTCAGGGATTGAATGAATGTGACGAGATTCAAACTCACGATTGTTAGGCGTAGTAACAGACGCAAAAGAATCAATGGATTCTATTCCGACATGATTAGCCATGCTGTGACAAGAGCATTTGGACCATTTTCACTGAGAGGATGGGAAGTAGCCATTGACAACGGTGATGCCCTACATACAGCTTGCCATAGAAAGGATTATGAAGGATTGAAGGAAGGCAGTAAGAAAGCAGAGAATCAACAAGAACAAAGCAGCTTCATACACTTATCTGAAATTCCCACCAATGATTTACATAAGTATCTCTATCTTTATTTATGCTTTATTTATTATTATTTTTGAAAACCATTATAATCACTTGAATCAGCCTAACTGATATTTATAAGATGACCATAGCTTGCTTCATACCAACAATCTCCGTGGGATCGACCCTTACTCACGTAAGGTTTATTACTTGGACGACTAGTGCACTTGCTGGTTAGTTGTGCGAAGTTGTGAAGAATGTGAGTGAACCATAGTAGTGTGCACCAAGTTTATGGAGCCATTGCTAAGAATTGTTCGAGTTATGGAAAGAGTAAATCACAATTTTGCCTATCAAGTTTTTGGCACCGTTGCTGGGGATTGTTCGAGTTTGGACAACTGACGGTTCATCTTATTGCTCAGATTAGGTAATTTTATTTTCAAAAAGTTTTCAAAAATATTTCAAAAAAATCTTTTCTCTTTTTCGTTTTTCCAAAAATTAATTTTCGAAAAATTCAAAAAAAAATTAATAAAATCATAAAAACGAAAAATATTTTGTGTTTCTTGTTTGAGTCTAATGTCAATTTTCAAGTTTGGTGTCAATTGCATGTTTTTAAAAAAAATTGCATTTTTTCGAAAATTTCATGCAAGGTGTTCTTCATGATCTTCAAGTTGTTCTTGACAAGTCTTTTTGTTTGATCTTTAAATTTTCTTGTTTTGTGTTTTTTCGTTGTTTTTCATATGCATTTTTGCATTCATTGTGTCTAAGCATTAAAAATTTCTATGTTTTGGTGCCTTGCATGTTTTTCTTTTCTTGAAATGTTTTTTCAAAAATAAGTCTTGATGTTCATCTTGATCTTCAAAGTGTTCTTGGTGTTCATCTTGACATTCATAGTGTTTTTGCATGCATCATGTATTTTGATCCAAAATTTTCATGTTTTGGGTCATTTATATATTTTTCTCTCTCATCATTAAAAATTCAAAAATAAAAAAATAATCTTCTCCTTTTTTCTCTCATAAATTTCAAAAATTTGAGTTGACTTAGTCAAAAATTTTTAAAACATAACTATTTCTTATAAGTCAAGTCAAATTTTCAATTTTAAAAATCCTATCTTTTCAAAATCTTTTTCAAAAATCAAATCTTTTTCATTTTTCTTTTATGATTTTCGAAATTTAAAATTATTTTTCAAAATCTTTTTCTTATCTTTATTTCAAAATTTCGAAAACTTTACTAACAATTAATGTGATTGATTCAAAAAAATTTGAAGTTTGTTACTTTCTTGTTAAGAAAGGTTCAATCTTTAAATTCTAGAATCATATCTTTTAGTTTCTTGTTAGTCAAGTAATCAATTTTAATTTTAAAAATTAAATCTTTTTCAAAATATCTTTTTCAACTATATCTTTTTAAAATATCTTTTTCAAATCATATCTTTTTCAAAAATTTGATTTCAAAATATCATTTCTAACTTCTTATCTTTTCAAAATTGATTTTCAAATCTTTTTCAACTAACTAATTGACTTTTTGTTTGTTTCTTATCTTTTTTAAAACCACCTAACTACTTTTCTCTCTCTAATTTTCAAAAATTCTTCGCCCTTTTTCAAAATTCTTTTTTTTTTAACTAATTGTTTCAAATTTTTATTTTTATTTTATTCTTTTTCTTAATTTTCGAATTTTAACTAATAATTAAAATAAAAACAAAAATATTTTTCTTTTAAGTTAATTTTCAAAAACCCCTCTCTCTCATCTCTTTCTATTTATTCATTCATTTACTAACACTTCTCTTCATCTTAAAATTCGAACCCATTCTTCCTCTTTGAGTTCGAATTTTCCTCTTTTCCCTCTTCTATTCTTTTCTTCTTCTACTAACATAAAGGAATCTCTCTACTGTGGTAAAGAGGATCCCTATTATTATTTTCTGTTCCCTTCTTTTTCATATGAATAGGAGCAAGGACAAGGACATTCTTGTTGAAGCAGATCCTGAACCTGAAAGGACTCTGAAAAGGAAACTAAAAGAAGCTAAATTACAACAATCCAAAGACAACCTTACATAAATTTTCGTAAAGGAAGAGGAGATGGCAGCCGAAAATAATAATGCAAGGAGGATGCTTGGTGACTATACTACACCTACTTCCAAGTTTGATGGAAGAAGCATCTCAATCCCTGCCATTGGAGCAAACAATTTTGAGCTGAAGCCTCAACTAGTTGCTCTAATGCAACAGAACTGCAAGTTTCATGGACTTCCATCAGAAGATCCCTATCAGTTTTTAACTAAATTCTTGCAGATCTGTGAGACTGTTAAGACTAATGGAGTAGATCCTGAAGTCTAGAGGCTCATGATTTTCTCTTTTGCTGTAAGAGACAGAGCTAGAACATGGTTGGACTCACATCCTAAAGATAGCCTGGACTCTTGGGATAAGCTAGTCACGGCCTTCTTGGCTAAGTTCTTTCCTCCTCAAAAGCTGAGCAAGCTTAGAGTGGATGTTCAGACCTTCAAACAAAAAGATGGTGAATCCCTCTATGAAGCTTGGGAAAGATACAAGCAGATGACCAAAAGGTGTCCTTCTGACATGCTTTCAGAGTTGACCATTTTGGATATATTCTATTATGGTCTATCTGAGTTCTCTAAGGTGTCACTGGACCATTCTGCAGGTGGATCCATTCACCTAAAGAAAACGCCTGCAGAAGCTCAAGAACCCATTGACATGGTTACAAATAACCAATTCATGTACACCTCTGAGAGGAATCCTGTGAGTAATGGGACGCCTCAGAAGAGGGGAGTTCTTGAAATTGATGCTCTGAATGCCATATTGGCTCAGAACAAAATGTTGACTTAGCAAGTCAACATGATTTCTCAAAGTCTGAATGGATGGCAAAATGCATCCAACAGTACTAAAGAGGCATCTTCTGAAGAAGAAGCTTATGATCCTGAGAACCTTGCAATGGCAGAGGTGAATTACATGGGTGAACCCTATGGGAACACCTATAATTCCTCATGGAGAAATCATCCAAATTTTTCATGAAAGGATCAGCAAAAGCCTCAACAAGGCTTTAATAATGGTGGAAGAAACAGGCTCAGCAATAGCAAGCCTTTCCCATCATCTTCTCAGCAACAGACAGAGAATTCTGAGCAGAGCTCCTCTAACTTAGCAAATATAGTCTCTGATCTGTCTAAAGCCACTTTAAGTTTCATGAGTGAAACAAGGTCCTCCATTAGAAATTTGGAGGCATAAGTGGGCCAGCTGAGCAAGAAAATCACTGAAACTCCTCCTAGTACTCTTCCAATCAATACAGAAGAGAATTCAAAAAGAGAGTGCAAGGTCATTGACATAATCAAAATGGCCAAACCTAGAGAGGAAGGGGAGGACGTGAATCCCAATGAGGAAGACCTCATGGGGCATCTCCTAGACAAGAATGAGTTCCCTATTGAGGACCTAAAAGAACCTGAGGCTCATATAGAGGCCATAGAGATTCCTTTAAACCTTTTTCTGCCATTCATGAGCTCTGAAAACTATTCTTTCTCTGAAGAGGATGAAGATGTAACTGGAGAGCAAGTTGTTCAATATCTAAGAGCTATCATGAAGCTGAATGCCAAGTTATTTGGTAATGAGACTTGGGAAGACGCACCTCCCTTGCTCATTAGTGAACTAGATACATAGGTTCAGCAAACTTTACCTCAAAAGAAACAAGATCCTGGTAAATTCTTAATACCCTGTACCATAGGCACCATAACCTTTGAGAAGGCTCTGTGTGACCTGGGTTCAGGCATAAATCTTATGTCACTCTCTGTAATGGAGAAACTAGGAATCTTTGAGGTACATGCTGCCACATTCTCATTAGAGATGGTAGATAAGTCAATAAGACAAGCTTATGGAGTGGTAGAGGACGTGTTGGTAAAGGTTAAAGGCCTCTACATCCCTGCTGATTTCATAATCTTAGACATTGGGAAGGATGAGAATGAATCCATTATTCTTGGAAGACCCTTCCTAGCCACAGCAAGAGCTGTGATTGATGTTGACAGAGGAGAGTTAGTCCTTCAATTGAATGGGGACTACCTGGTATTTAAAGCTCAAGGATCTTCCTCTGCAACCATGGAGAGGAAGCATGAAAAGCTTCTCTCAATACAGATTCAAACAGAGCCCCCACAATCAAACTCTAAGTTTGGTGTTGGGAGGCCACAACCAAACTCTAAGTTTGGTGTTGAACCCCCACATTCAAACTCTAAGTGTGGTGTTGAGAGGTCCCAACAATGCTCTGAACATATGTGAAGCTCCATGAGAGCTCACTGTCAGGCTATTAACATTAAAGAAGCGCTTATTGGGAGGCAACCCAATTTTTATTTATCTATATTTTTATTGTTCTTTTATGTTTTATTAGGTTCATGATCATGTGGAGTCACAAAACAAATAGTAAAATTAAAAATAGAATAAAAAATAGCAGAAGAAACAGCACACCCTAGAGGAAGAGCTTACTGGCGTTTAAACGCTAGTAAGGAGCATCTGGCTGGCATTCAACATCAGAACAGAGCATGAATTTGGCATTGAACGCCAGAAACAAGCAGCAGTCTGGTGTTTAAATGCCAGGATTACACCCTAAGGAGAGCTGGCGTTAAACGCCAGAAACAAGCATGGAACTGGCGTTCAACGCCAGAAACACGCTGCAGACTGGCGTTAAACGCCCAGAACAAGCATAGAGCTAGCGTTTAACACCAGAAACAAGCATCAATCAGGCGTTAAACGCCAAGATTGCACACAGAGGGCATTTTACACGCCTAATTGGTATAGGAATGATAAATCCTTGACACCTCAGGATCTGTGGACCCTACAGGATCCCCACCTACCTCAACTCACCTTCTCTCTTCTTCACACAATCAAATAACACTCTTCCCTATCCATTCTTCCCCATAAACCCCACCTACCTTCAAATTCAAAATCTCTTTCCCACCCAAACCCACCCTAAATGACCGAACCACACCCCTCTCCCTCCACTATATAAACACCTCCATCCTTCTTCATTTTCACATAACACAACCCTCTCTTCTCCCCCTTAGCCGAATACACACCTCTCTCTCCCTCTCCTCCATATCTTCTTCTTCTTCTTCTATTCTTTCTTCTTTTGCTCGAGGGCGAGCAACATTCTAAGTTTGGTGTGGTAAAAGCATAGCTTTTTTGTTTTTCCATAACCATTGATGGCACCTAAGGCCAGAGAAACCTCAAGAAAGAGGAAATGGAAGATAATTGCTTCCACTTCTGAGTCATGGGAGATTGAGAGATTCATCTCAAGGGTCCATAGCTCAATAGTAGAGCATTTGACTACACATCAAGAGAGCCCACTCATGGATCTCAACAAGAGCATGAGGAATTCCCTCATCAAGAAATCCATGAGATGCCTCAAGGGATACATTTTCCTCCATACAACTATTGGGAGCAACTAAGGATAGGAGCACCAAAATCACTAGGGATGAAGCAATAAAGGCAAGGAAGAGACATAGAGGAGCTCAAGAACATCATTGGTCCTTCAAGAAGAAGATGCCACCATCACTAAGGTGGACTCATTCCTTGTTCTTATTTCTCTATTTTTTGGTTTTTATGCTATATGTTTATCTATTTTGTGTCTTTACTACATTATCATTAGTATTTAGCAACTATATCTTAAGGCTATGAATAAATTCCATGAATCCTTCACCTTTCTTAAATGAAAAAATATTTTTAATACAAAAGAACAAGAAGTGCATGAGTTTCGAATTCATCCTTGAATTTAGTTTAATTATATTGATGTGGTGACAATACTTTTTGTTTTCTGAATGAATGCTTGAACAATGCATATTTTTGATATTGTTGTTTATGAATGTTAAAATTATTGGCTCTTGAAAGAATGATGAAAAAGAGAAATGTAATTGATGATCTGAAAAATCATAAAATTGATTCTTGAAGCAAGAAAAAGCAGTGAAAAAGAAAAAGCTTGCGAAAAAAAAGTGGCAAAAAAAATATATAAAAGAAAAAGAAAAAACAAGCAGAAAAAGCCAATAGCCCTTAAAACCAAAAGGCAAGGGTAAAAAGGATCCAAGGATTTGAGCATCAATGGATAGGAGGGCCCAAGGAAATAAATCCAGGCCTAAGCGGCTAAATCAAGTTGTCCCTAACCATGTGCTAGTGTTTGTGGCATTTATGTATCCGGTGGTAATACTGGAAAACAAAGTGCTTAGGGCCACGACCAAGACTCATAAAAGTAGCTATGTTCAAGAATCAACATACGTAACTAGGAAAATCAATAACACTATCTGAACTCTGAATTCATAGAGATGCCAATCATTCTGAACTTCAAAGGAAAAAGTGAGATGCCAAAACTATTCAGAAGCAAAAAGCTACAAGTCCCACTCATCTAATTAGAACTAATATTCATTCATATTTTGGGATTTATAGTATATTCCCTTCTTTTTATCCTATTTGATTTTTAGTTGCTTGGGGACAAGCAACAATTTAAGTTTGGTGTTGTGATGAGCAGATAATTTATACGCTTTTTGGCATTGATTTTAGGTACTTTTTAGTAGGATCTATCTACTTTTAGGGATGTTTTCATTAGTTTTTATGAAAAATTCATATTTCTGGACTTTACTATGAGTTTGTATGTTTTTCTGTGATTTCAGGTATTTTCTGGCTGAAATTGAGGGACCTGAGCAAAAATCTGATTCAGGCTGACAAAGGACTGCTGATGTTGTTGGATTCTGACCTCCCTGCACTCGAAATAAATTTTCTGGAGCTACAAAACTTCAAATGGCACGCTCTTAACGGCATTGGAAAGTAGACATCCAGAGCTTTCCAGAAATATATAATGGTCTATACTTTGTTCGAGTTTAGATGATGCAAACTGGCGTTCAACGCCAGTTCCATGCTGCGTTCTAGAGTAAAACGCCAGAAACACGTCACAAACCAGAGTTAAACGCCAAAACACATCACAACTTGGCGTTTAACTCAAAGAGAAGCCTCTACACGTGTAAAGCTCAAGCTCAGCCTAAGCACACACCAAGTGGGCCCCGGATGTGGATTTCTGCACTAAGACTTATTTCTGTAAACCCTAGTAGCTAGTTTAGTATAAATAGAACTTTTTACTATTGTACTAGGGGTCCTTTTCCCTATTTTCGAATTCATATGTCTTTTGTGGAGGCTGGCCATTCAGCCATGCCTGGACCATCACTTATGTATTTTCAACGGTGGAGTTTCTACACACCATAGATTAAGGGTGTGGAGCTCTGCTGTACCTCGAGTTTTAATGCAATTACCACTATTTTCTATTCAATTCAGCTTATTCTTGTTCTAAGATATTCACTGCAATTCAACATGATGGATGTGATGATCCGTGACACTTATCATCATTCTCACCTATGAACTCGTGACTGACAACCACTTCTGTTCTACCATAGAACGAGTGAATATCTCTTAGATTCCTTAATCAGAATCTTCGTGGTATAAGCTAGAATTATTGGTGGCCATTCTTGAGAATCCGGAAAGTCTAAACCTTGTCTATGGTATACTGAGTAGGATTCAGGAATTGAATGATTGTGACGAGCTTCAAACTCGCGATTGTTGGGTGTAGTGATAGACGCAAAAGAATCAATGGATTCTATTCCGACATGATCGAGAACCGACAGATGATTAGCTGTGTTGTGACAAGAGCATTTGGACCATTTTCACTGAGAGGATGGGAAGTAGCCATTGACAACGGTGATGCCCTACATACAGCTTACCATAGAAAGGAGTATGAAGGATTGAAGGAAGGCAGTAAGAAAGCAGAGAATCAACAGGAACAAAGCAGCTCCATACAATTATCTGAAATTCCCACCAATGATTTACATAAGTATCTCTATCTTTATTTTATGCTTTATTTATTACTATTTTCAAAAACCATTATAATCAATTGAATCAGCCTAATTGAGATTTATAAGATGACCATAACTTGCTTCATACCAACAATCTCCGTGGGATCGACCTTTACTCACGTAAAGTTTATTACTTGGACTACCCAGTGCACTTGCTGGTTAGTTGTGCGAAGTTGTGAAGAATGTGAGTTAACCATAGTAGTGTGCACCAAGTTTTTGGAGCCATTGCTAATAATTGTTCGAGTTATGAAAAGAGTAAATCACAATTTTGCCTATCACTTAGCAAACATAGTCTCTGATCTATCTAAGGCCACTCTTAGTTTCATGACTGAAACAAGATCCTCCATTAGAAATTTGGAGGCACAAGTGGGCCAGCTGAGTAAAAGGGTCACTGAAACTCCTCCCAGCACTCTCCCAAGCAATACAAAAGAAAATCCAAATGGAGAGTGCAAGGCCATTGATGTAATCAAAATGGCCGAAACCTTGAAAGAGGAGGAGGATGAAAATTCCAATAAGGAAGACCTCAAGGAACGTCCACCATTCAGTAAGGAGTACCCTAATGAGGAACTAAAGGAATCTGAGGCTCATACAGAGACCAAAAGAAAAAGCAAGTAGAAAAAGCCAATAGCCCTTAAAACCAAAAGGCAAGGGTAAAAAGGATCCAAGACTTTGAGCATTAATGGATAGGAGGGCCCAAGGAAATAAAATCCAGGCCTAAACGGCTAAATCAAGCTGTCCTTAACCATGTGCTTGTGGCATGCAGGTCCAAGTGAAAAACTTGAGACTGAGTGGTTAAAGTCGTGATCCAAAGCAAAAAGAGTGTGCTTAAGAGCTCTAAACACCTCCAACTGGGGACTTTAGCAAAGCTGAGTCACAATCTGAAAAGGTTCACCCAGTTATGTGTCTGTGGCATTTATGTATCCGGTGGTAATACTGGAAAATAAAGTGCTTAGGGCCACGGCCAAGACTCATAAAACAGCTGTGTTCAAGAATCAACATACTTAACTAGGAGAATCAATAACACTATCTAAAATTCTGAGTTCCTATAGATGCCAACCATTCTGAACTTCAAAGGAAAAACTGAGATGCCAAAACTGTTCAGAAGCAAAAGGCTACAAGCCCCACTCATCTAATTGAGACTAAGTTTTGTTGATACTATGGGATTCATTGTATATTCTCTTCTTTTTATCCTATTTTGTTTTCAGTTTCTTGGGGACAAGCAACAATTTAAGTTTGGTGTTGTGATGAGCAGATAATTTATACGCTTTTTGGTATTGTTTTTAGGTAGTTTTTAGTAGGATCTAGCTACTTTTTAGGATGTTTTTATTAGTTTTTATGCAAAATTCATATTTCTGGACTTTACTATGAGTTTGTGTGTTTTTCTATGATTTCAGGTATTTTCTGGCTGAAATTGAGGGACCTGAGCAAAAATTTGATTCAGAGGCTGACAAAGGACTGCTGATGCTATTGGATTCTGACCTCCCTGCACTCAAAGTGGATTTTCTGGAGCTGCAGAACTCCAACCAGTGCGCTATTAACTGTGTAGGAAAGTAGACATCCAGAGCTTTCCAGCAATATATAATAGTCTATACTTTTCTCGAGTTTTGACAACGCAAATTGGCGTTCAAATGCCCCTTCTCTGCCCTATTCTGAAGTCAAAACGCCAAAACTAGCATAAAAGTTGGAGTTAAACGCCTAAACTGGCATAAAAGCTGGCGTTTAACTCCAAGGGAAGTCTCTACACGTGTAAAGCTCAGTGCTCAGCCCAAGCACACACCAAGTGGGCCCGGAATTGGATTTCTGCATCATTCACCTATTTCTATAAACCCTAGTAGCTAGTTTCATTATAAATATGATCTCTTACTATTGTATTTTCATATTTTGATCATCTTTTGATCTCTTGATCAAGTTTTGGGGGCTGGCCTCATGGCCATGCCTACCTTCACCACTTATGTATTTTTAACGGTGGAGTTTCTACACACCATTGATTAAGGTGTGGAGCTCTACTGTTCCTCGAGTATTAATGCAATTACTATTGTTCTTCTATTCAATTCATGCTTATTCTTCTTCCATGATATTCACTTGCACTTCAACTTGATGAATGTGATGATCTGTGACACTCATCATCATTCTCACCTATGAACGCGTGACTGACAACCACTTCTGTTCTACTTAAGATTGAGCGTGTATCTCTTAGCCTCCATTCCGAAAGATTGGAGTCTTCGTGGTATAAGCTAGAATTATTGGCGGCCATTCCTAAGATCCGGAAAGTCTAAACCTTGTCTGTGGCATTCCGAGTAGGATCTGAGATGGGATGACTGTGACGAGCTTCAAACTCGTGAGTGTTGGGCGTAGTGACAGACGCAAAAGAATCACTGGATTCTATTCTAACATGATCGAGAACCTACAGATGATTAGCCATGCGGTGACAACACATTTGGACCATTTTCACTGAGGACGGGAGGTAGCCATTGATGCCGGTGAAACCTGAACATACAGCTTGCCATGGAAAGGAGTATGAAGGATTGGATGAAGGCAGTAGGAAAGCAGAGATTCAAGAGGAATGAAGCATCTTCATATACTTATCTGAAATTCTCACCAATGAATTACATAAGTATCTCTATCTTTACTTTATGTTTTATTTATCTTTTAATTATGAAAACTCCATAACCCATTTGAATCCACCTGACTGAGATTTACAAGGTGACCATAGCGTGCTTCAAGCTGACAATCTCCGTGGGATTGACCTTTACTCACATAAGGTATTACTTGGACGACCCAGTGCACTTGCTAGTTAGTTGTGTGGAGTTGTGACAAAGTATGGTTCACGTTTGAGAGTACCAAGCCTATTGGCGCCATTGTTGATGATCACAATTTCGTGCACCAGAAGTTAATTAAGGATTCAGATTCTAGTCCACTTGACCAAATACAATCCTACCTTGATCCTAACCCTATTACAACCCTTAAAAGACCTCTTGATATGTGTATATGTGCATTAATTCTTTGTTGATTGGTAGAAGAAGAGCAAGCCTTAGAAAGCAAGATTAGTAGAGAATTGAGAGAATCAAACCTTAAACACCTGAGCGATTAGAGTGTATACACCTCCAGTGAAGTTTCGATGCTCGATTCCTTGTTCCCGGCTTTTGTGAGCTATTTTCTTTTGCAAGTTTACTTGTACCTTATTTTATGATTTGAATTAGTAAGATACAGTTCATATTTCTTCTTGAAGGATTTGTTTACTTTTCACCAAGTAGGTAAAAGCCTTTTGCATGTAGTTGCATTCATATAAGTAGGTTGCATTTCATACATCCTACCATTCCTCTTCACTCTTATAGTTTCTCTTGAGCTTAGCATGAGGACATGCTAATATTTAAGTGTGGGGAGATTCGATGCACCACTATTTCATGGTACATCTTGTGCTTAATTGAGTGGATTTTATCCACTAATCTTACAAACGTGTGCCTTATTATTGGTTATTGTAAATATTTGTTTTTGCTTATTTATTTGTTTTTGTTTTTAATTTTTATTAGCTACTATGAATTTTCATCCCTGTCGCTATGAGTTTGGTTCCAATGTTGTTGTAGGGAATGGAAGCTATAATGAGAACATGCATTAAGGTTAGGACAATCAAAGAAGGGAGGAGCCACAAGGATTTAATCAACCCTCTTGGCAACAACCTCCACCAACATACTATGACAAAGAGCCCTTCTAAGAGGCATACCAAGATAATGGCCTTGGTGAACACCCTCTTGATTATCAACAATCACCACCATATGCCTATGGACCCCCTCCTCAACATAACCCTCAACCCTACTCACAAGCCCCTTTTTACCATTCACCTTCATATGACCCTAACCTTATCCACTATGCCAACCACCATATGAGCCATACTTAGAACACCACCTCAATATACACCATCTCCACATCCTTATCAAGAGGAACCACCTCCGTTTTATGAGCCCTTTCTCCCAACAAATAAACCCTCCTATCCACCCCAAACCTCCATGGAGAACGGACTTACCTCTCTCATTAGTCTCACCTCTAAACTCCAAATCTTATATTCCGCCTGGACCAACCCTCTACCTCCAATATTCAACCCTCAAGCTTCACTGCACCACCACCCTCTGTGCAAGAATACCCATGTCCATCAACCCAAGAGCAACACGATCCCAATTATGCTAGTGACATGGAACAAGAGAGAAGAGATCGCCTTAGGGTCGCAATGGATCGGTTACATGCTGCCTTATTTCCAGAGGAGCAAGAGGAGGCCAAAAATGTGGAGGTAGGAGAGACCCTTGAAGATGAATGGGTACCTAAAGAAAGTTGTCATGGAAAGGAAATCATTAAGTTAGAGTACAATTTTATACTAAAACAACTGGACGAAGCGGTAAGCATTGAAGAGAATGAAGTGGTTTAAGACTTGGGAGATGCGGAACCTCCATGGAAAAGTCAAGTCATAGAGCCTCCTTCCAAGATGCTTGAAATTGATGTTGAGTACAACCTCCAAGGTATATCATGGTTGAAGACTTGGAAGAGGTTGATCAAGAGATAGAGATTCAAGAAGAAGAAGTATAACCTCACATGCCCTCGGTAAGCAATAAAGAAGAGATTGAATTGGAAGAAAGCTACCAATAGGAAGAGGTTGAGCTTGAAGAAGCTTGCAAAGAGGTGGAAGTTGTCAAAGAAGAGCACAAGAGAGTGGAGCTTGCAAGATCATCAAAAACACCTCCCCAAAGCCATTACTATCCAATACAACATTCAAGTGGGTCAAATTCCTATCCTTAACTTTTACTTTCCCACTTGAATATGGCTACTGGAGACGGATGGTCAACTTAGAGCTCTTTGTGGCATTAAGAGTAAGAGAAAGATGGTTAGTGGTAAGAACTGTCAAGCAAGGTTCAAAATGGTTGTGTGCTCAAAGTTTAAACGCCAAGGATGGTGTAGAGCTCAATTAAATGGGTCTAGAAAGTTGTTTGGCCACTTCAGTGAGAATTCAGACTGCTTGCCATCCGGTTGGAACAATGGTCATCAACACAAAGATAGGTGCAAAAGCAAGGTTTGGGACCCCAGAATTCATTCTAGCAATCAACGCTCTTGGGGCCTCGTCACTTGCTTCAACTTGCTTGAAGGCGTTATGCGCCTAGTTTAGGATCCCGGAGGCTATTGGAAGTACAAACATTGGTGGGGATTCCTGGAAGAGTTCAAGCGTAAGCCACCCTGACAAGGAGCTCACCAAATGACTAACTTAAGGAATTTAACTAAAAGTGCTAGGTGGGAGACAACCCACCATGGTATACTCGTTCCTTTTCTTTCTTAGTTTTATTTTGTTCTATTTTTATCAGTGTTCATTCATTCATTCTGCATCATCACTTGCATACTGCATCACAAAAAAAAGGAATCGACACGCCAGCGCCTAATGCGCGTCCGCGTCCTTTGTGGATGCGACATGAGTTAGATTGAAAAGAGAGTGGCGCAGGAGTTGGGCGAGAAACGTGCCTTAGGCACAATCCCACCCACATGCACGCGTACTTTACGCGTGCACGCCGTTTCCACTTTTGGCGACCCACGCGTCTGCACCCTTGGCGCGTCTGCGTGGTTGGAAAAATCAGCGTAAAACCCTGTTTTGGCCGAAAGTTGTGCTGGCCTCGCGCTGGATTCGCGCTAGAGGCACCGCCTTGATCACGTGTCCGCACACTGGACGCTTATGCGTCCTTTCACTTTTGCGCGAACCACGCGTCCGCATGCAGTACGCATGCGCGTCGCATGCACTGCCCAGTTTCGTCTTCTTCCTTCTTTCTCCCTACCTCTTTCTTCTTCCTTTCTCACTTTCTTCCCCTCCCCTCTCATCTTTATTCCCCTTCTATTCTTCTATTTGTTACATTTGCATACTCGCATTCATGGCATTTTAAGTTCATTGTTTCTTCTCCCTTTCTTTTCTATATTTGTTGTTCTCCCATTGGTGTTACAAATTTTCTTACTCAGCTGTTGCATATTTCTTGCATTATTTTGGGTGCCCCTTGACTTGGTTTCTACTTAGTTGCCATGCCCTATGCTTCTATTATTTTCTCACTTACATGTTGTAGCTACCATGAAGTTGAGAACCTTATTATTTAACACTAGCCCACATATATTTTATTTCTTTTCATATCTTTGCTTGTGGGTTCTCCCCCTTCCTTTTTCTCTTCTTTCAAGATGGCCACCAAAAGGGAAAAGGAAAATTTTCCAATTGGAGCAATAAACTAGTCTGCCGCACAATCTTTGGAGGAAAAGCATTAGTTGGAGCCACCAGTCCACTTGTACGTCTCTACATGCACCGAGAATGGTGCAATCTTTAAGTGTGGGGAGGTCGATACCTTCTGTGGGTTAGTTACTCCTTTTTCAACACCAATTCTTACTCTTCTTTGTAGTTAATTGCTGTATTTGCATGTTTGATTGCATGTTTGCTTGATTTTGTGCATATTCTACCACTGCTTGGTTGAAATAATGAATTCTTCTTCAAGAAACTTCTTATAGCATTTCACTAATTTGAATAAAATTTTTGTTAAACCTGTTTGAAGAAATATTATATCAGAACATGGTTTAGAGCTCAAACACACAAAACCAGAGAGATTTTGAGCCTAATTGATTGGTTGCATTTTATCAACCAATATCTTGTTTTGGTGTGTGTTCTCTCTAAAATTGTGATCTATATCTTGCTTAATTCTATATTTCCATGGTTTGATGTATGCATGCACTTATATAATTGAGGTCTTTGTTTCACTGTGCTTACATACTCATATGGCCTTACATTTTCATTATCCTTTGCAAACCAATTTGAGCCTATTTTACCCCATTTGTTCTTTATTTTAGCACATCATTAACTCTAGCGAAAAATAATAATGTGCCTAATTTGAATCCTTGGTTAGCTTACACTAGTAAAAGTGCTCACGAATTAAGTGTGGAGAAATTTGGATTGAAAATATTTGGTTTGAGAATTGGGTGTTGTATATTCTTGATAAAATGTGAAAAAGAATATTAACACATGTTTATGCATGCAATACCTTAATCATATGCATTGAGAAAGACAAAAGGAAAAAAAATAATACAAAGAAAAAAAAGAAAAAGAAAAGCAAAAGAGCAAATGCTAAAAGGGGACAAAATGCCCCAAAGTAAATGGCAATAGCAATGCATATGTACTGTACTCAAAATTTAGAATGCATGAATATGTGAAAAACACAGTTAATGGGTAGTTATTGATTTTATATTATGATTATATGGATTGTCCTAAGTTAGGTGAGAAGTTTAGGTTAATTAAAGATTCAGATTTCAATCCACTTGACCAAATACAATCCTACCTTGACCTTGACCCCATTACAACCCTTAAAAGACCTCTTGATATGGGTATCTGTGCATTAATTCTTTGTTGATTGGTAGAAGAAGAGAAAGCTTTAGAAAGCAAGGTTAGTAGAGAATTGAGAGAATCAAACCTTAAACACTTGAGTAATCAGAGTGTATATACTTCTAGTGAGGGTTCGAAGCTCGATTCCCTGTTCCCGACTTTCATGAGCTATTTTCTTTTGCAAGTTTACTTGTACCTTATTTTATGATTTGAATTAGTGAGATCCAGTTTATATTTCTTCTTGAAGGATTTGTTTACTTTTCACCAAGTAGGTACTAGGTAGAAGCATTTTTGCATGTAGTTGCATTCATACAGATAGGTTGCATTTCATACATTCTACCATACCTCTTCACTCTTATAGCTTCTCTTGAGCTTAGCATGAGGACATGCTAACGTTTAAGTGTGGGGAGATTTGATGCACCCCCATTTCGTGGTACATCTTGTGCTTAATTGAGTGGATTTTATCCACTAATCTCACATTTATTCATGTAAATTGCATGTTTTACATTTTCCTTCCTGATTTTGTGCTATGATTGAAAACATGCTTCTTTGGCCTTAGATTTGCTAATTTTAATCCTCTCTTATTACCATTCGATACCTTGATATGTGTGTTAAATTATTTCAGGGTTTATAGGGTAGGAATGGCTTAGAGGATGGAAATGAAGCATGTAAAAGTGGAAGGAATACAAGAAATTGAAAGAATTGCTAATGTTGTCAGCCCTAACCTCTTCACACTCAATCGATCATAACATGAGTTGCAGAGGTCCAAATGAGGCGGTTCTAGCTGCATTAGAAAGCTAAAGTTTGGGGCTTCGCAACGATATATATAATTTGCTATAGTTGACTTGGCGTTTAAGGATGCGCACGCGCAAAGCACGCACACGCGCACATTGGCCAAAAGTCCTTAATTTAGTGGATTTTATCCATTATTCTCACACTTTTTTATAGAATTCGCATATTTTACATTTTCCTTCCTAATTTTGTGCTATGATTAAAAACATGCTTCGTTGGCCTTAAATTTTCTAGTTTTAATCCTCTCTTATTACCATTCGATGTCGTGATATGTTTGTTAAGTATTTTCAGAGTTTATAGGACAGGAATGGCTTAGAGGATGGAAAGGAAGCATGCAAAAGTAGAAAGAATACAAGAAATTGACAAAATTACTAAGCTATCAATCCTGAACTTTTTGTACTAAATCGATCATAATAACTTGAGCTACAGAGGTCCAAATGAGGTGGTTCCAGTTGCGTTGGAAAGCTAACATCCGGGGTTTCAAAATTTGCCATAGTTGCCATGCAGTTAGGCGACGCGCACGCATGGATCACGCGTATGCATGACCTTGCAAAAATTTTGCGATGCGTACGCGTAGGCGACGCGTACGCGTACGCATGATAGAGTCACAAGCTGCACGTATTAGAAAATGCTGGGGATAATTTCTGGACTGTTTTTGGCCCAGTTTCAAGCCCAAAAACACTTATTAGAGACTACAGAATGAAGGATTCATTCATTCACTTCATCATTAACATTAGTTAGGTTTTAGATGTTGGTTTTCTAGAGAGAGAGGCTCTCTCCTCTCTCTAGGTTTTAGGGGTTTTAAGTTTATTTCTCCTCTAATTCAGAGTTACATGTTGCTTTAGTTTAGTTTCTCTTCTACATTCTATTATTCTAGTACTTTAGTTATCTATTTCCCTTTGTGATTTCCTTATTTTGCTAATTTGGTTTATGAATTCTCCATGTTAGATTCAATTCCCTTTTTAATGCATGAGGTATTTCATTTTATTTGCTTCCTTCTTTATTTGTTGTTATTGATTGCTTGCAATTGTTAGTTTAGACTTTATTATCTCTTATTAATTCTCCATACTTTTATTTTGTGCCTTCCAAGTGTTTGATGAAATGTTTGGGTGGATTTTAATCTAGGTTTTCATGCTCTTGCCTTGGATTGATTATTTAGAGACTCTTGAGTTATCAAAAGTCTTTTGTTGATTGGTAATTGAGAATTGCTAGTTGGCTTAAGTTTCACTAAATCTATTCTTTAACTAGAACTTGTGAACTTAAGTTTATTTTATCCACTTGACTTTCCTTCATTGTTAAAGGTTAACTAAGTGGAAGCAAAAGGCAATTACCATCACAATTGACAATGATAATAAGGATAGGACTTCTAATTATCAATCCTTGCTAGGACTTTTCTTAATTGTTAGTTTAATTCCTTATTAGTTACATTCCTTGTTCAATATTCAAAAACCCCAAAAATACTTTCTTCATAACCAATTATAAGTACACTTCCCTGCAATTCCTTGAGAGACAACTCGAGATTTAAATATTTCGGTTGATTTTTATTGGGTTTGCTTAAGTGACAAACAAATTAAATTGGATTGAGGTTTAATTGTTGGTTTAGAACTATACATACAACGCGATTAATTTTGTGAAATTCTTTACCAACGATTTTTCCCATGGTCCATTGCAGCTCCTGCAATCGTGGATCTCCTAAAGGTTCCCTGGTTTCCAGCCAGATAGATTTGATGTCTTTCATTGGCCGTTGGCATCGAGGTACTTCCTTTTGGGTTATGCACCATGTTTTTACTAAGTTATCTGTTTACTTCCTTGTTGATAAAATGTTTTAGTTTTTAGATGGTCAGGTTATTAGCCAACATTGAGCGACAAGGAGCCTCGAGTCGCGCATTAGAGGCTTAGGATAGATTTACCTCATCCCAGGGATGTGAGTATTTATGGTTTCAATTTGTTCATCACTAATGTTATGTTTGCACTATTCACTGTTTAGATGACTAACGATTAGTACTTCTATTAACTGTTTGTGTGGATGCCATATAGCTTGCCTGATGTCGTTCAGGTAGTGCCCCCCGAGATATTAGAGCCACGACATATGGCATTGTATGTGGAGGGCTGCAACAACATTGATCTATTTTGCTATCATAGAGTGGCATCAGGTGGATCGGGTGCTGCCGCAGCTTGGTAGCATACAGCATCGACCCCGTGCTACACTGGACATAGATTTCTTGATGGCAAAGGATGGTAGAGGTGGAGATCAACGGTTTCCTGATACATTACAGAATTGGCACATTCATTGGACCAACAGGGTGCAGCATATATTACAGTTTGATATTGTTCTAGACCTAAGACCTTCACATGCGTACTTGGAATGGTGGCAACAGTATGGCAGGAGATTATTGTCACCTGAGCTCCTCCTTGGTGACCACAAGGCAGTTGCAATACCAGACGAGGCGATGCAGTGAGGTCTTGGACATGTCCCTACTATAGACCAGGTGCTTGATGTCTCAAACAGACGTCGTGTTGAGCAGAGATGTCGTGTTGGGACACGTTCGAGCCAATGTGAGTGGAAGTGGCTCGACGATTCCATCGATGCATTGAAGGGGAGGGGTCGTGGATGGCGAGGGGGAGTGGTCACAGTCGTAGAGGAGCTAGAGGTGGTGGTCGAGGTAGAGCCTGGCGTGGAGGGAGAGGCGGAGAAGTTGAGGGTAGCAGTGAGGACGAGGGTGTGGTGCGGTATTTTACAACCCACAAACTAACCGGCAAGTGCACCGGGTCATACCAAGTAATACCTTACGTGAGTAAGGATCGATCCCATGAGGATTGATGGATCAAGCAACAATAACGTTTGATAGGATTAGTTAGGCAAGCAGAAAATGGTTTTAAGATATTCAAAGAGCATTAAACAGTACTTTAAGAATTTCAGAAAGCAAGCAGCAATGAGTTGGGAATAAAATATTTGAGAAAGCAGTCAAGGTTTCAGAGTTATCTATTTTTCTGGATTTATTTTTCTTACTAACTATTTTAATCATGCAAGATTTAATTTCATGGCAAACTATATGTGACTAGACCCTAATTCCTTAAACCTTCATAGTCTCCTCTAAAATTCATTAACTGCCAATTCCTTGGTCAATTAATTCCAATTAGAGGGTGATGAACAATTTCTAGTTTATATGCCAAAAGAATCCTAATTATCCAAAAATAAGGGGATTATATGTCACTCCGTTAAATACAAACAATTAGAAATTCAGTATAATATGTTTTCAAGTTGTTGTTCAAGTAAAGAGCTTTTCCAAGTTTTTCAAGAACTCAATTAGAACATGGGTCATACTTCCGTTCCACCCAATATTCATAAAATAAAGAACGAAAACAATTATTGAAATATAAATCTAAACATGGATTAAATTAGAAAGATCAAACGAATAAATCCATACAAATAGACAGAGCTCCTAACCTTAACAATAGAGGGTTAGTTGCTCATGGTTCAGAGAGAAAATAAGGATTGTCAAAATGTACAGAGTTCTTATCTGATGGCATCTAAATTCCTATTTATAAATAATCCTAATAAATTTAAAATCTAATTATCTAAAAATAATATCTTTTCCTAAAAATCAGATTTGAATTTAAATTCGAATTAATTAACAAGTCTTCCGCTGATGGGTGGGGACCACTTGATTTGTCCATTCTGCAACTTCTAATCTGTATTTTCTGGGCTGAAAACGTGGTCAAAACGTGGCCCAAAATCCACGCCAGTTATTTCTGTAAATTTTGTAGATCGCACACGTCACGTGATGAGCGGATAATTTATACGCTTTTTGGCATTGTTTTTAGGTAGTTTTTAGTAGGATCTAGCTACTTTTAGGGATGTTTTCATTAGTTTTTATGTAAAATTCACATTTCTGGACTTTACTATGAGTTTGTGTGTTTTTCTATGATTTCAGGTACTTTTTGGCTGAAATTGAGGGACCTGAGCAAAACTCTGATAAGGAGGCTGACAAAGGACTGCTGATGCTGTTGGATTCTGACCTCCCTGCACTCAAAATGGATTTTATGGAGTTACAGAACTTCAAATGGCGCGCTCTCAATGGTGTTGGAAAGTAGCCATCCAGAGCTTTCCAGAAATATATAATAGTCCATACTTTATTCATGAGTAGATGACGTAAACTGGCGTCCAACGCCAGTTCCATGCTGCATTCTGGAGTCAAACGCCAGAAACACGTCACAAACCAGAGTTAAACGCCAAAAACACATTACAGCTTGGCGTTTAACTCCAAAAGAAGTCTCTGCACATGTAAAGCTCAAGTTCAGCCCAAGCACACACCAAGTGGGCCCCGAAAGTGGATTTATGCATCAATTACTTATTTTTGTAAACCCTAGTAGCTAGTATAGTATAAATAGGACATTTTACTATTGTGTTAAGTATCTTTGGATTGTATTTTGATCGTTTGATCACGTTTTGGAGGCTGGCCTCTCAGCCATTCCTAGACCTTCATCACCTATGTATTTTCAACGGTGGAGTTTCTACACACCATAGATTAAGGGTGTGGAGCTCTGTTGTACCTCGAGCTTTAATGCAATTACTACTATTTTCTATTCAATTCAACTTATTCTTGTTCTAAGATATTCGTTAAACTTCAACATGATGAATATGATGATCCTTGACACTCATCATCATTCTTATCTATGAACGCTTGACTGACAACCACTTCCGTTCTACCTTAGAAAGAGCGAGTATCTCTTGGATTTCTTAATCAGAATCTTCGGGGTATAAGCTAGAACCCTTTGGCGGCCACTCTTGAGGATCCGGAAAGTCTAAACCTTGTCTGTGGCATTCCGAGTAAGATCCAAGGATTGAATGGCTGTGATGAGCTTCAAACTCGCGATTGTTGGGCGTGATGACAAATGCAAAAGAATCAATGGATTCTATTCCGACATGATCGAGAACCGACAGATGATTTGCCGTGCTGTGACCAGAGCATTTAGACCATTTTCACTGAGAGGATGGGATGTAGCCATTGACAACGGTGATGCCCTACATATAGCTTGCCATGGAAAGGAGTAAGAAGGATTAAAGGAAGGTAGTAGGAAAGCAGAGATCCAACAGGGACAAAGCATCTCCCTACACTTATCTGAAATTCTCACCAATGATTTACATAAGTATTTCTATCTTTATTTTCTGTTTATTTATTATTATTATTCGAAAATCCCATAACCATTTATTATCCGCCTAACTGAGATTTACAAGATGACCATAGCTTGCTTCATACCAACAATCTCCGTGGGATCGACCCTTACTCACGTAAGGTTTATTACTTGGACGACCCAGTGCACTTGCTGGTTAGTTGTACGAAGTTGTGAAGAAAGTGCTGAGTTAGTAGATGCGCACACCAAGTTGAATGCTATTATTAGAGATCACAATTTTGCCTACCAAGTTTTTGGCGCCGTTGCCGGGGATTGTTCGAGTTTGGACAATTGACGGTTCATCTTGTTGCTCAGATTAGGTAATTTTCTTTTTGTTTTATTTTCAAAAATCTTTTTCCAAAAATCTTTCAAAAAAACATTTTTTTCCCTTTGTTTTCGAAAATTATTCTAAATTTTTAAGAATGAATTCTAGAGTTCATGGTAACACGTTGAAGCCTGGCTGGCTGTAAAGTCATATCCAAATTCTTTTGGATTGAGGCTTCCACTTGTCAACATAAAAGGCATGTATATGGAGTTGGATGAAGTATCAACTGTTGCATGCCTGATATATATCCTAAAGCTGGCTGGCTATTAAGCCATGTCCAACTCCTAGATCGGAGCTTTAGGCTAACATTGAAAGATTTCTGGAATTCCTATTAAAAATTTTGAATTTCTTATTTTCTTTTTCCTATAAAATTTCGAAAAAAATCCAAAAAAATTTAGAAAATCATAAAATCAAAAATATTTTGTGTTTCTTGTATGAGTCTTAAGTCAATTTTTTTAAGTTTGGTGTCAATTGCATGTTTTAAAAATTTTTGCATTTTTTCGAAAATTCATTCATGTGTTCTTCATGATCTTCAAGTTGTTCTTGGTAAGTCTTCTTGTTTGATCTTTATGTTTTCTTGTTTTGTGTCTTTTGTTGTTTTTCATATGCATTTTTGCATTCATAGTGTCTAGCCATTAAAATTTTCTAAGTTTGGTGTCTTGCATGTTTTCTTTTCTTGAAATTTTTTCAAAAATAAATCTTGATGTTCATCTTGATCTTCAAAGTGTTCTTGGTGTTCATCTTGAAATTCATAGTGTTCTTGCATGCATCATTGGTTTTGATCCAAAAATTTTCTTGTTTTGGGGTCATTTTTATGTTTTTTTCTCTCATCATTAAAAATTCAAAAATGAAAAAAATATCTTTTCCTTAATTTTCTCAAAATTTCGAAAATTTGAGTTGACTTAATAAAAAATTTTTAAAATTTGAGTTGACTTAGTCAAAAATTTTTAAAAAAAACTTAGCTATTTCTTATAAGTCAAATCAAATTTTCAATTTTAAAAAAAATCTTATCTTTTCAAAACTTTTTCAAAAATCAAATCTTTTTCTTTTTTCTTACTATTTTTCGAAAATTTTTAATTTGAATTTTAAAATTTTTTTCTTATCTTTAATTCATGATTTTCAAAGGCTTTACTAACAATTAATGTGATTGATTCAAAAATTTGAAGTTTGTTACTTTCTTGTTAAGAAAGGTTCAATCTTTAAATTCTAGAATCATATCTTTTAGTTTCTTATTAGTCAAGTAATAAATTTTAATTTTAAAAATCAAATCTTTTTCAAAATATCTTTTCAATCATATCTTTTTAAAACATATCTTTTTCAAAAATCAATTTCAAAATCTTTTCTAACTTCTTATCTTTTCAAAATTGATTTTCAAATCTTTTTCAACCAACTAATTGACTTTTTGTTTATTTCTTACCTTTTTCAAAACATCCTAACTACTTTCCTCTTTCTAATTTTCGAAAATCACTAACCCTTTTTCAAAATTTATTTTCGAATTTCTCCCTCTATCATCTTCTTCTATTTATTTATTTATTCACTAACACTTTTCTTCATCTCAAGAATTCAAACCTATCTTCCCCCTTGTGTTTGGATTCTTACCTTTTTCTTCTTCTATTTCTTTCTTCTTCTACTAACATAAAGGAATCTCTATACTATGACATAGAGGATTCCTCTTCTTTTTCTGTTCTCTTCTCTTTCATATGAGTAGGAACAAGGAAAAAGGCATTCTTGTTGAAGCTGATCCTGAACCTGAAAGGACTCTGAAGAGGAAACTAAGAGAAGCTAAACTACAACAATCCAGAGACAACCTTACAGAAATTTTCGAGAAAGAAGAGGAGATGGCAGCCGAAAATAATAATGCAAGAAGGATGCTTAGTGATTATACTACACCTACTTCAAAGTTTGATGGAAGAAGCATCTCAATCCCTGCCATTGGAGCAAACAATTTTGAGCTGAAACATCAACTAGTTGCTCTAATGCAACAGAACTGCAAGTTCCATGGACTTCCATCAGAAGATCCCTATCAGTTTTTAACTGAGTTCTTGCATATCTGTGAGACTGTTAAGACTAATAGAGTAGATCCTAAAGTCTACAGGCTCATGCTTTTCCCTTTTGTTGTAAGAGACAGAGCTAGAACATGGTTGGACTCACAACCTAAAGATAGCCTGGACTCCTGGATAAGCTGGTCACGGCCTTCTTGGCTAAGTTCTTTCCTCCTCAAAAGTTGACCAAGCTTAGAGTGGATGTTCAGACATTCAAACAAAAAGAAGGTGAATCCCTCTATGAAGCTTGGGAAAGATACAAACAGATGACCAAAAGGTGTCCTTCTGACATGCTTTCCGAATGGACCATTTTGGATATATTCTATTATGGTCTATCTGAGTTCTCTACGATATCACTGGACCATTTTGCAGGTGAATCCATTCACCTTAAGAAAATGCCTGCAGAAGCTCAAGAGCTTATTGACATGGTTGCAAATAACCAGTTCATGTACACTTCTGAGAGGAATTCCATGAATAATGGGATGCCTAAGAGGAATGGAGTTCTTGAAGTTGATGCTCTAAATGCCATATTGGCTCAGAACAAAATGTTGACTCAGCAAGTCAACATGATTTTTCAAAGTCTGAATGGATGGCAAATTGCATCCAACAGTACTAAAGAGGCATCTTCTGAAGAAGAAGCTTATGATCCTAAGAACCCTGCAATGGCAGAGGTAAATTACATGGGTGAATCTTATGGAAACACCTATAATTCATCATTGAGAAATCATCCAAATTTTCCATGGAAGGATCAACAAAAGCCTCAACAAGGCTTTAATAATGGTGGAAGAAATAGGCTCAGCAATAGCAAGCCTTTTCCATCATCTTCTCAGCAACAGACAGAGAATTCTGAGCAGAGCACCTCTAACTTAGCAAACATAGTCTCTGATCTGTCTAAGGCCACTTTATGTTTCATGAGTGAAACAAGGTCCTCCATCAGAAATTTGGAGGCACAAGTGAGCCAGCTGAGTAAGAAAGTCACTGAAACTCCTCCTAGTACTCTCCCAAGCAATACTGAAGAGAATCCAAAAAGAGAGTGCAAGGGCATTCACATAATCAACATGGCCGAACCTAGAGAGGAAGGGGAGGACATGAATCCCAATGAGGAAGACCTCATGGGACGTCTCCCAGACAAGAAGGGGTTCCCTATTGAGGACCTAAAGGAATCTGAAGCTCATATAAAGACCGTAGAGATTCTTTTAAACCTCATTCTGCCATTCATGAGCTTTGAAAACTATTCTTCCTCTGAAGAGGATGAAGATGTAATTGGAGAGCAAGTTGCTCAATATCTAGGAGCTATCATGAAGCTAAATGCCAAGTTGTTTGGTAATGAGACTTGGGAAGATGCACCTCCCTTGCTTATTAGTGAACTAGATACATGGGTTCAGCAAACTTTACCTCAAAAGAAATAAGATCCTGGTAAATTCTTGATACCCAGTACCATTGGCACCATGACCTTTGAGAAGGCTCTGTGTGACCTAGGGTCAGGCGTAAATCTTATGCCACTCTCTGTAATGGAGAAGCTAGGGATCATTGAGGTACAGCCTGCCACATTCTCATTACAAATGGTAGACAAGTTAGTAAGACAAGCTTATGAATTGGTAGAGGACGTGTTAGTAAAGGTTGAAGGACTTTACATCCCTATTGATTTCATAATCTTTGACACTAGGAAGGAGAAGGATGAATGCATCATCCTTGGAAGACCCTTCTTAGCCACAGCAGGAGCTGTGATAAATGTTAATAGAGGAAAATTAGTCCTTCAATTGAATGGGGACTACCTTGTGTTTAAGACCTAAGGGAGTTCGTTCGTATACATGGAGAGGAAGCATGAAAAGCTTCTCTCAAGACAGAGTCAAACAAAGCCCCCACAATCAAACTCTAAGCTTGGTGTTGGGAGGCCACAGCCAAACTCTAAGTGTGGTATTGAACCCCCACATCCAAATTCTAAGTTTGGTATTAGGAGTCTACAACATTGACCAGATCACCTGTGAGGCTCCTTAAGATCCCACTGTCAAGCTATTGACATTAAAGAAGCACTTATTAGGAGGAAACCCAATTTTTATTTATCTAATTTTATTTTTATTATTCTTTTATGTTTTATTAGGTTCATGATTATGTGGAGTCATAAAACAAATACTAAAATTAAAAACAGAATCAAAAACAGCAGAAGAAACAGCACACCCTGGAGGAAGGACTTATTGGCATTTAAACGCCAGTAAGGAGCATCTGGCTGGCGTTCAACGCCAGAAACATGCAGCAATCTGGAATTTAAATGCCAAGATTGCACACTGAGGAAAGCTGGCGTTGAACGCCAGAAACATGCTGCAGATGGGCATTGAACGCCCAGAACAAGCATAAAGCTGGCGTTGAACGCCAGAAACAAGCATCAATCTGGCGTAAAACGCCAGGATTGCATAGAGATGGCATTTTACACGCCTAATTGGTGCAGGGACGATAAATCCTTGACACCTCAGGATTTGTGGACCCCACAGGATCACCTCAGGATCTGTGGACCCTACAGGATCCCCACCTACCTCAACTCACCCTCTCTCCTCCTAACACCATCCAATAAACACTCTTCCCCAAAACCCTTCACCAATCACCTCAATCTCTCTTCCCCATCACCTCTTCACCACTCACATCAATCCACTCT
>NC_029772.3:86978254-86978846 GCF_000817695.3 Arachis duranensis
GATCCAACACAAAACTCACCGGCAAGTGTACCGGGTCGCATCAAGTAATAAAACTCACAGGAGTGAGGTCGATCCCACAGGGATTGAAGGATTGAGCAATTTTTGTTCAGTGGTTGATTTAGTCAAGCGAATCAAGTATTGGTTGAGTGATTTTGTATCCAACAGTAAGTAAATAGCAGAAAATGTAAAGGGAGAGGGATAAATTGCAGAAATTAAAGAGAACTGAAAGTAAAGGTGCTGAATCTTAAAGAACAAGAAATTAAATGACTGAAACTTAAAATGCAAGAAATATAAATTGCAGTAACTTAAAGTGCAAGAAATATAAATTGCTTGAATAGA
The DNA here is from genome assembly GCF_000817695.3 of Arachis duranensis. Classification (NCBI taxonomy): domain Eukaryota; kingdom Viridiplantae; phylum Streptophyta; class Magnoliopsida; order Fabales; family Fabaceae; genus Arachis; species Arachis duranensis. The sequence continues at coordinate 86,978,594 of NC_029772.3, forward strand.
AAAAGGGATTTGAGGACTGGGAATTCAGAATTTAAGCAAGGGAAATTAAATTGCAACAATTAACTAAACAAAAGATGAATTGAAATTGACTATATCTCAAACAGCAAATGGAAATTCAAATTGTAGCAGTGGTTCATCAGAAGAACCAAAAGGAAAAGTGGATCTCAGGACTCCAGAGACTAGATAGCAAAGTCTAGACCTCAATTGCCTTCCCAGATCCAAGTTCACAAAACAATTAACAAGAAATTAAAGA
>NC_029772.3:86978931-86980085 GCF_000817695.3 Arachis duranensis
GAAAAATCCAAGAGATCTTAAATGGAGATTGAGACAGAAATTCCTCAATTCTTCACACCCAAGACTCAAACAAGAAAAGTAAAAATGCTCAAGCAAGAACAAGGAAGAAGAGAGATCAATTCTCCTTCCCAATTCTCTCAGATCTCAAGTCAAAGCTCTGAAAGAAAATGAAGTATCCAAATGTAAGAATTCCAAAATCAAAAGAAAGGTCCTAAGTACATCAAACTATCTCCTATTTATACACTTTCTATTCTTGGATTTTGGAATTTGGATGGGCTTTTGATTTGGTGAAGAAATGAATTAAATTGGATTTTTAATCCAATTTTCAGCCCATGAAGAATTTAGCTTCTAGGAGGCTGCTCTGCTCTTGTGGAGAGCAGAGCAGGGAAATGGTGCATACGGCCTCATTGCGTGCTCATGCTGCGTGCCAAGTGCTCATGCCCGTGCCAATTTGTGTGCTGGCCATGCACCAAGAATTGCTGCCCGTGCCAAGAATTGCTGCTCTGCTCTCCTTGTGGGCAGCGCAGCAAGGCAACCAAAGGTGAGGTCCCAGGTTCGAAACCTGGTGGAAGCACACGCTGCCCCCCATTTTCCTTGGTTTTCTTGGCACCAAAGTAACGCCTAGTTCCTTGCTTTCCCAAGGTCTTGTGTTCGATTCTTGGAGATTGAAAACAAGCCAAATTTTGCTTGTTTCCCTTGTACTTGAGCGCTACTCCTTTCCTCCTTGTTCTTGGGTTCTAAACCCATGGGTAACACTAGGAGAGCAATTTCCTTTGAATTTTTCTTGGAGGAAGCCCGATATTGCTCTTGATGAAGGCAGGGCAGAATTTTTGCTTCCTTTGGTCTTTAGCATAGAATTGTGCTCCGCTCTTATTGTGGGCAGGGCAGTGATATTTTGGGAGCTTGGTTTATCATGCTGCTCTCTTGGAGAGCAGTGTGCTCTTGTGGAGAGCAATGTTTGCTTCCTCCTTCTATGTTGCACCACACTTCTCCTTCCATGGCCACACTTCTTAAGCCACGTTTTTCTTCTTTTCTTCCTTTCTTCACCTACAAGAAATCAAAACAACTAATCAAAGTATCACTAAATTCATAAGGTTTATAAATCATCAAAAATCAATTAATTTTAGCCCAAACCTCATGATTTAGCATCAATT
>NC_029772.3:86980146-86992435 GCF_000817695.3 Arachis duranensis
TTTAGCATCAATTTAATGGTGGTTGTTTGATTTAAAGAAGTTATGCATTTTCATTCCAAATTACTTACTTAGGATGCAAGAAAGTGCATAAAGACTAGTGAAACAAGTGAAATTAGTTTGAAAAATGGGTATATGATGACTTGTCATCACAACACCAAACTTAAATCTTTCTTGTCCCCAAGCAAGCATCAAAATTAAAAGAAAATGAAATGAACAAGAATAGCAAACATATCCTTATTAGGCATATAGCAGAACTTGATTCATGGAGTTTTTATGCAGACAAGGATAACTCAGTTATTGTTTGCTATTACATAATATACACTTTTCCTCAAAGGCTTACTAAACTTGCTGTTATAAGGTTTACTCCTTACTTGCTCCCTTGCTAACTTTTCTTTTCTCATTTTGCTTAACAAGCTAATTACTTTTTGAAGGCTCAGTGTCAAATGTTGTAGTAGCCCTTGGCTTTATTTTTACTCAACATTTCTCCACCACCGACACATGGCTTACTATTTCCTCCTAGGATCATTGATGCCCAGTATCTCTTTGGATAACTAAATGTTCTGTATCTAGGTTGCTCTTTATTGTGGACTTTCAATTGGCCATCCCAAATCAGTTGATCTAAGTGGCCAGGTTTTGAAATACCCCTTAGAATTTACTTGTCCAAGCATATCCTAGTACAAGAACACCACATGCATGTGTCCTAGGGTCCAAGCTATTGGTGTCCAGCCTTTATTCTCTGTTTTTCTTGCCACATTGGCTTTTTCTTTTTCCTTTTCATTCTGTTTTATTTTTATTCTCAAGGGAATTTTTTTCTTTACTGATAGGAACCTTTATGACAGCAAGCTAGCTCACACTTTACTGAAAATGACATTATGCAGCAATTATTTCATGAGTTATTCATTTAATCAAACACATATACCACCATTAACTTCCATTCTAACTTATGCAACATTGGATTTTTACTTTCTAATTCAAATATTTCTCTTTTATTCAAGCATATGGGAAACAAAACAAAATTTAAAGCTAAGTAATGAATGACAAGCATTATGCAGATTATCATACTTAATCAAACAACTTCACTTGCAACTAGATGAACACTTTAGCAAGACATACAAGAATTCCTGAATTAAAACATTTCACAACAACAAGGATTAAGTTTAGATACAACCTTTGAAGTTGCAGCCATTTGATTCTTCCTTCTATTGTGTTCTCTTTGAGTTAAGATGCACAATATCTTCAATTGTTGACTCATGTCCTGCATAATTCTCAAAGTTGCTTGCTTCTCAAGCCCTTAAGTGCATGGTTAGTACGCATAAATTGAGTGTGGCTCTTGGATTTATTTTGGTGTGAGAACACCAAACTTAATTACTTGCCACTGCCTCTGATGCAACAAGTTAACCATGTGTGAAACCTTTGTCCTTGCTAAAGATTATGGAATTAAAACTAGAAAGTAGTTGAGTAGTTGAATAATCTATCTGATTGCTTAGAGCTAGTATTGTGCAGGAAGTGAGAATGTGCTTTTAAATGAGATTTTGGTGGAACACCAAACTTAGAATCCTTCATTCTCCCTTAAATTGTTTTGGTGTGTAACACCAAACTTAGCTTCTTGCAATACATACTACTTATTCAACATTTTATTGAAAAAGCTATGAAAAGAAAACTACCTCAGGTTGGGTTGCCTCCCAACAAGCGCTTCTTTATTGTCATTAGCTTGACATCATTTATTCTGCTGATCATGAAAATTGAAGATCACAGTGCCTTAGCTTGTCTTTCTTTACCGTGAACTTCCTTCCGGTTTCCTCTTTGATGACCTCTATGAGTTCCTGTGGAAGGATCTTAGTCACAGTATAGTGATCAGACAGCTGTGGAGACACCTTCATGGTTTGAATGTTTATCATTACTTTATCCCCTAGTGAAAATTTCTCAGTAGGGATCTTCTGATCTTCTTTAATTATATCCTCTGTTTCTCCTTGTAAGACTTCCTTGTTGTGTTTTTCTTGGCTAGTACTTTCTTTGTCCAAGGTTTTCTTACTTTCCTCTATGTTCTTTTTCCATCCTTCCCTATTTGCAGCATTTTCGTTGTTAGTTGGTTTGTCTTCAATGGCTCTGGGGGAGGTATTTGCCCTCTTCTCACCCATTTCTGCAAAGTGCTTAGCTAGTTGTTCTATCTGCCTCTCAATTCTTCTGATTAAAGTTTCCTGGTTCTTTGTTATCTCATCTTGGTGCTTCATCATTCTCTCTATTAAGATCTCCAAGTTAGTTATCCTCTGAGAGTCTTGTGAGATTGGTTGGTTGTGGGATGTTAAAGGTTGGAAGGGTGGGTGTTGTGGTGGTGTGTAGTGGTTGTTGTTAGCATAATGGTGTTTTTGCTGGGTTGTGAAGTTGGGGTTGTTGTAATTGAAGTCCCTTGGTCCGTGATTTTGGTGCTCGGTCCTTCTCCAGTTGGAATGAGTCTGGAAGTGTATGTTTTGTGAGTATTGGCTTTGATTGGCATTAGTGGATGAGTGATGTTGGTTGTTTGTGGTCATGGATTTGCCCTGGTTGAAACTTCTTTGTTCTTGATGTTGAGACTCCCTCATTCTCAGATAAGAATGGGGCCTCTATGGTGGAAATTGTACATTCACTGCAGCAGACTACAGGCAATCGACTTTTCTATCTCTCAACTCCATGTGTTGCTGTGTTTGATGGTGCATTTGTTTGTTCAGGTTCATGGATGCATTCACTCCTTCAAGATTCATCACTTCTTTTTCTGAAATTGCATTCTGTGGTTTCTCGAATGAGTGTTGGTTGTTGACTCCTTTGTCATTAAAATTTGCAGTTCCTTGGGCAGTTGTTGTCGTTTTGAGTAGGCTATCTGAGAAGTAGTCCACTGCTTTTCTTATTTCTGGGGTTAATCCTTCATAGAAAGCTCGGAAACCCACTTTGTCAGTTGCTTTCTTGTATCTTTCCCATGGCTTGAAAAGTGGTTCTTCTTCTCCTTGTGTGAATGGATGTTCCCCCTCTTTCAGCTTGATGATCTGTTGGGATGAGGAGAATTTGGCCAGAAATTTGGTAACCAAATCGTCCCAACTAGTAATACTTCCTTGGGGAAAGGTTTTGAACCATTGTGCAGCTTCACCCCTTAGTGAGAAGGGGAACAACAAGATCTTATAAGTGTCATGATCTAAACCATCGGTTTTGACAGCACCACAAGTCCTCAGAAAAGTGGATATGTGCTGTTGAGGATCCCTCCAATGGATTTCTGTCATAGGAACAATTGTTCTTGATTAGTGTAATGAGTGGTGGCTTCATGGCATGATATTCTTCTTCTGCAGAGACTTCTTTTCCAATGATAGTCTTTCCTCCGAATTCTCTTCTTTCCTGTGGCATGCAAACAATCACAAGGAACAATCAGCAGCACTCTTGAGAATTGAGTGCAGTTAGTTGAGACTAACTCTCAAACAGTTAGTGAGTTGATAGAGGCAAATTTTCAAACAATTAGTGTGTTAGTCAAAAATTAAAGAAAAAGAAAAAGTGCTTGATCTAGATCTCCACTTCACTTAATCATTGTCAATCTATTTCAATCCCCAGCAACGGCGCCAAAAACTTGATGGTGTTTTTGCGAAAAACGAATTTCCAACACACAAATCAAACCGGCAAGTGTACCGGGTCGCATCAAGTAGTAATAACTCACTTAGAGTGAGGTCGATCCCACAGGGATTGATGGATCAAGCAACTTTAGTGGGTGATTAGTTTAGTCAAGCTAACATTGAAGGGATATTGGATGAAATGTAGCCAACAGAAATTGTAAATGACAGGAAATTTAAAGTTGCAGAAAGTAAAATTGCATAAAACTTAAAGTGCAAGAAAGTAAAATAGCTGAAACTTAAATTGCACGAAATGTAAATTGCATTAAATGTAAAGGGGATTGGGTGCAGGGAATTTAAAATTCAACAAGAAAATATAAAGAGCAATCAAACAGAGGAGTAAAAGATGAAATAAGTGCAGCAGATTTAAACAGAAATGGAAAATTGCTTGAAGAAGCAACACAGAATGTAATTAAGCTCAATTGTGAAATTTAAAGAAACAAGTGAGGATCTCAGGGAATTAATGAGACTAGAAAACAAGTCTAGATCTCAATTCCTTCCTTGATCCAACAGAGAAGCAATTTGAAAAAGAAAATGAGATGGAAGCAGTAAAGAGAGCCTTGATTCAAATCACAATTCCTTGAATTATGCAGCAAAATAAAAACAAAGAGATCTCAGATAGAAACTAAAACAGAATTTCTCTAATTTCAATCCAAGATTTAAAACAGGAAGGAAAACTAAGAGAAAGCTCTCTATCCTACTCCTAATGCTCCCTAGTGGAGCTAGCCTTTTCTAATCGAGCTCCCAACAAAGATGAAAATGATGCCTTATATAGGCTTTACAAAGTGACAGTGAGAAGGAAATTAAAACAAAAATAAAAATCCTAATCTAATTGATTCTTGTGCCTTTGAGTCATGGTAATGTGGACTTTGCTTGCTTTGGATTTGAGGAGAAATAGGTTTGGTTGGCCTTGATTCAATTTGGAGAGGAATTTAATTTAAATGGAATTTTGGTTGAATTTTTGGCCCATGAGTGTTTGCTCCCAGGAGGCTGCCCTGCCCTTGTGGAGGGCAGAGCAGGGAAGTTGTGTGAGGAAGCATGTTGCATGCCAAGTGTGGGAGAGGCATCAGGATGCTGCCCTACCCTTGTGGAGGGCAGGGCAGTGTTGTCATGGTGCGCCTTGCCTCCCTGCCCGTGCGTGCTTGCTGCTGGCCGAAGCTCCCTTGTTGCGCATCAATTGTGCGTGCTGGCCGTGCCAAGGATGTGCGTGCCATGCACCACAGAATGTTGCCCTGCCCTCCTTGTGGGCGGCGCAAGCTTTCCTTGGGGAGTGCCAAGTTCGAATCCCATGGAGTGAATTGCTTGGCTTTTTCTTCTTGGCACCTAATTCACGCCTAAGGCTTGGCTTCCTAGAGGTCTTGTGTTCGAAACTTGGTAGAGGAAGTTGCTGCAATTTTTCCTTGAATTTTCATGAAGAGAAGCACGACAATGCCCTGCTCTCCAAGAGGGCAGAGCAGAATAATGAGTGCTACTTTGCTTTGGAGTGAGGCTCCAGCTTCGAACCTTGGTGGAAGCACTTTGGTTTATTTTTGCTTATTTTTGGCCCTTAAAGATGCCTTTCACTCATGCCTCAATTGTACGCCAAATATGCATTGCTATATATCGTTGGAAATCTCTGAATGTCAGCTTTCCAACGCAACTAGAAGCACATCAATTGGACGTCTGTAGCTCAAGTTATAGCCCTTTGAAGTAGGCATGGTCATGCTGTGGACGCCCAGATTTTAACTTAGCGAAAATTTTCTTCCAACCTCACTTTGCATCACGATATTGCCCTGCTCTTGGCAAGGGCAGAGCAATGTGCGTGCTGGTTGCTTTCTTCTTTGATTTGGTCATGGGCCACGCTTTTAAAAGCGTGGCCTAAGGCTCCAAAGTGTGCTCCAACTTCAAAGTGTTCCCCAAAGCTCTTTTTTTTCTCCTTTTTAGCTTATTTTTTGTGCTTCTTTGCTTCTTTTTCTTCTTATTTCCTACATGATTTATAAAATTAAAAGATCAAGAAAATATATCATTTAAGCACAAAAGCATTTAATATTTAAGCACAAATCATCAATTTCTTGTATGAAAAAGCATAGAAAAATAGGTATATGATGACTTGTCATCACCCATAAACCCCACCTACCTTCAAATTCAAAATCTCTTTCCCACCCGAACCCACCCAATATGGCCGAACCTTAACCCCTCTCCCTCCACTATATAAACCCCTCAATTCTTCTTCATTTTCACACAACATAACCCTCTCTTCTCCCCCTTGGCCGAAACACAACCCTCTCCCTCCTCTCCTCTATATCTTCTTCTTCTTCATCTATTCTTTCTTCTTTTGCTCGAGGGCAAGCAATATTCTAAGTTTGGTGTGGTAAAAGCATAGCTTTTTTTTGTTTTTCCATAACCATTGATGGCACCTAAGGTTGGAGAAACCTCTAGAAAAGGGAAAGGGAAGACAAAATCTTCCATCTCCGAATCATGGGAGATGGAGAGATTCATCTCAAAAGCCCATCAAGACCACTTCTATAAAGTTGTGGCTAAGAAGAAGGTGATCCCCGAGGTCCCTTTCAAACTCAAGAAAAATGAGTATCCGGAGATCCGACATAAGATCCAAAGAAGAGGTTGGGAAGTTCTTACCAACCCCATTCAACAAGTCAGAATCTTAATGGTTCAAGAGTTCTATGCCAATGCATGGATCACTAGAAACCATGATCAAAGTATGAACCCGAACCCAAAGAATTATCTTACAATGGTTCGGGGGAAATACTTAGATTTCAGTCCGAAAAATGTATGGTTGGCGTTCAACTTGCCCATGATGCAAGGAGATGCACGCCCCTACACTAGAAGGGTCAACTTTGATCAAAGGTTGGACCAAGTCCTTATGGACATATGTGTGGAAGGAGCTCAATGGAAAAGAGACTCCAAAGGCAAGCCAATTCAATTAAGAAGACTGGACCTCAAGCCTGTGGCTAAAGGATGATTGGAGTTCATCCAATGCTCCATCATCCCCACTAGCAACCGATCCGAAGTTACTGTGGATCGGGCCATCATGATCCATAGCATCATGATTGGAGAAGAAGTAGAAGTTCATGAAGTTATCTCCCTAGAACTCTACAAAGTAGTCGAAAAGTCCTCCACCATAGCAAGGCTAGCTTTTCCTCATTTTATTTGCCATCTATGCTACTCAGCTGGAGTTATCATAGAAGGAGACATCCTCATTGAAGAGGACAAGCCCATCACTAAGAAGAGGATAGAGCAAACAAGAGAGGCCATCCATGGATCTCAAGAGACGCATGAGGAAGCTCATCACCAAGAAATCCTGGAGATGCCTCAAGGGATGCACTTTCCTCCCACAACTATTGGGAACAACTCAACACTTCTCTAGAAGACTTGAGATATAATATGGATCAATTAAGGGTGGAACATCAAGAGCACTCCATCATTTTCCATGAAATTAGAGAAGATCAAAGAGCAATGAGGGAGGAGCAACAAAGGCAAGGAAGAGACATAGAAGAACTCAAGGACATCATTAGTTCCTCAAGAAGAAAGCGCCACCATCACTAAGGTGGATTCATTCCTTGATCTTATTTTTCTATTTTTCGTTTTTATGCTATATGTTTGTCTATGTTTGTGTCTTTACTATATGATCATTAGTGTTTAGCAACTATGTCTTAAGGCTATGAATAATTCCATAAATCCTTCACCTCTCTTAAATGAAAAATGTTTTTAATACAAAAGAACAAGAAGTACATGAGTTTTGAATTTATCCTTGAATTTAGTTTAATTATATTGATGTGGTGACAATACTTTTTGTTTTCTGAATGAATGCTTAAACAGTGTATAATTTTGATCTTGTTGTTTATGGATGTTAAAATTGTTGGCTCTTGAAAGAATGATGAACAAAGCGAAATGTTATTGATCTGAAAAATCATAAAATTGATTCTTGAAGTAAGAAAAAGCAGTGAAGGACAAAGCTTGCGAAAAAAAGTGGCGAAAAAAATAGAAAGAAAAAGAAAAAGCAAGCAGAAAAAGCCAATAGCCCTTAAAACCAAAAGGCAAGGGTAAAAAGGATCCAAGGCTTTAAGCATCAATGGATAGGAGGGCACAAGGAAATAAAATCCAGGCCTAAGCAGCTAAATCAAGCTGTCCCTAACCATGTGATTGTGGAATGCAGGTCCAAGTGAAAAGCTTGAGACTGAGTGGTTAAAGTCATGATCCAAAGCAAAAAGAGTATGCTTAAGAGCTCTGGACACCTCTAACTGGGGACTTTATAAAAGCTGAGTCACAATCTGAAAAGGTTCACCCAGTCATGTGTCTATAGCATTTATGTATCCGGTGGTAATACTGGAAAACAAAGTGCTTAGGGCCACGGCCAAGACTCATAAAAGTAGCTGTGTTCAAGAATCAACATACTTAACTTGGAGAATCAATTAACACTATCTGAACTTTGAGTTCCTATAGAAGCCAATCATTCTGAACTTCAAAGGATAAAGTGAGATGCCAAAACTGTTCAGAAGCAAAAAGCTACAAGTTCCGCTCACCTAATTAGAACTAATATCCATTGATATTTTGGGATTTATAGTATATTCTCTTCTTATTATCCTATTTGATTTTCAGTTGCTTGGGGACAAGCAACAATTTAAGTTTGGTGTTTGATGATTGGATTTTTGACGGTATAGAATTTCACAAATGAATTCTCGTTGCAAGTATAGTTTCCAAACCAATCAAAATTCCTTTCATACATAAGATTGTTTGTCACAAGTAACAAACCCCTAAATTTATAAACCGAAGTATTGGACCTCGGGTCGTTCTCCCTAGGAATTACAATAAAGTGCCTTGTTATTGGTTAGAAATGTGTTTGGAGGTTTTGGATAAGAAGCATGAAAAGTAAATGGCAATGAAAATAAACTAACAACTATAAAAGGCTCTTGGCAAGGTATGAAAATTAGAAGTCCTATCCTAGTTATCCTTCTCAATTGTGATGAGAATTGTTCATTGCTACCACTTAGTTAACCCTTACTAAATAAAGGAAAGTCAAGTGGATGAATTGACTTGAGCCACAAGTCCTAGCCAACTCCCAAGGAAAGACTAGCTTTAGTGCACTCCAAACCAATTAGCAATCTCTCCAATTACCAATCAACAAAGGAATTAGATAACTCAAGAGACACTAATTACTCTACCTAGGCCAAGAGGAACAAAACCTACACTATATCTAGAAGAGGCATTTCAACAAACACATAAAAGGCAATAAAAGTAAACAACATAAATTGCAAGAATTAAAGAGAGATCTAACTACAAAGGCAAGAGATCAATAATAGAAAAGCAAAGAAGAACAATTATTATGAATTACCTCTTATTGAATTAAAAGAAAATGGAAGGAACAATAGTAGATCTACAACAAAACACAAGAACAACATAAAGGAAATTACAACAAAAGAATAGAAGAAGATGAATGTAGCAACAAAGAATTGAGAAGTAGAAGTAGAAGAAAGAATGAATGAAAACCTAGATCTAAGAACTAAACCTAATCCTAATCCTAATCCTAGAGAGAAGTGAGAGCTTCTCTCTCTAGAAACTACTTCTAAACTAATCCTAATGAGTGAAAAATGAACTAATGTCCCTTTGCTCTTCAATCCTTGGCTTTAAATAGCAGTTTAGGCGCCAAAGTTGGTTGGAATTGGGCCCCACAACCATTGAGAATTCGTTGGTCATGTTTTCATTAAAAAATCATAAACCAGCACCGATGCGTACGCGCACAGCACGCGTACGCGTCCATGGGGTGATTCGCAAGGTGCGCGCAAGTGCCAGGTGCGCGCGCGCGTCCTTGGGCGAGTTCAACTTCTTTGACTTTTCATAATTTCTCCACTTTGCATGCTTTCCCTCTTCACTCCTTTGATCTATTCCTAGCCTTTTCAATCTGAAATCACTAACAAACATATCAAGGCATCTAATGGAATCAAGGAGAATTAGATTTAGCTATTTTATGTCCTAAAAAGCATGTTTTCACATCTAAGCACAAATAAGGAGATAATCACAAAACTATGCTAATTCAATGGATAAATGTGGGTAAAAGGTGATAAAATCTCTTAAAATTAATACAAGATAAACCGTCAAAATGGGGTTTATCAGTGTTGTGATGAGCGGATAATTTATACGCTTTTTGGCATTATTTTAGGTAGTTTTTAGTAGGATCTAGCTATTTTTAGGGATGTTTTCATTAGTTTTTATGTAAAATTCATATTTATGGACCTTACTATGAGTTTGTGTGTTTTTCTATGATTTCAAGTATTTTCTGGCTGAAATTGAGGGACCTGAGCAAAACCCTGATAAGGAGGCTGACAAAGGACTGCTGATGTTGTTGGATTCTGACCTCCCCGCACTCGAAATGGATTTTCTAGAGCTACAGAACTTCAAATGGCGCGCTCTCAATGGCGTTGGAAAGTAGACATCCAGAGCTTTCCAGCAATATATAATAGTTCATACTTTATTCGTTATTAGATGACATAAACTGGCGTTCAACGCCAGTTCCATGCTGCATTCTGGAGTCAAACGCCAGAAACACATCACAAACCAGAGTTAAACGCCAAAAACACGTTACAGCTTGGTGTTTAACTCCAAAAGAAGCCTCTGCATGTGTAAAGCTCAAGCTCAGCCCAAGCACACACCAAGTGGGCCCCGGAAGTGGATTTATGCATCAATTACTTATTTCTGTAAACCTTGGTAGCTAGTCTAGTATAAATAGGACATTTTACTATTGTATTAAGTATCTCTGGATTGTATTTTGATCCTTTGATCATGTTTTGGAGGCTGGCCTCTCAGCCATTCCTGGACCTTCATCACTTATGTATTTTTAACGGTGGAGTTTCTACACACCATAGATTAAGGGTGTGGAGCTCTGCTGTACCTCGAGTTTTAATACAATTACTACTATTTTCTATTCAATTCAGCTTATTCTTATTCTAAGATATTCGTTGCACTTCAACATGATGAATATGATGATCCGTGACACTCATCATCATCTCTTGGATTTCTTAATCAAAATCTTCGTGGTATAAGCTAGAACCCTTTGGCGGCCACTCTTGAGGATCCAAAGAGTCTAAACCTTGTCTGTGGTATTCCGAGTAGGATCCAAGGATTGAATGACTGTGACGAGCTTCAAACTCGCGATTGTTGTGGGTGATGACAAACGCAAAAGAATCAATGGATTCTATTTCGACATGATCGAGAACCGACAGATGATTAGCCGTGCTGTGACCAGAGCATTTAGACCATTTTCACTAAGAGGATGGGATGTAGCCATTGACAACGGTGATGCCATACATACAGCTTGCCATGGAAAGGAGTAAGAAGGATTGAAGGAAGGTAGTAGGAAAGCAGAGATCCAATAGGGACAAAGCATCTCCCTACATTTATCTGAAATACTCACCAATGATTTACATAAGTGTTTCTATCTTTATTTTCTGTTTATTTATTATTATTATTCAAAAATCCCATAACCATTTATTATCCACCTAACTAAGATTTACAAGATGACCATAGCTTGCTACATACCAACAATTTCTGTGAGATCGAGCCTTACTCACGTAAGGTTTATTACTTGGACGACCCAGTGCACTTGCTGGTTAGTTGTGCGCAGTTGTGAAGAAAGTGCTGAGTTAGTAGATGCACACACCAAGTTGAATGCCATTATTAGAGATCACAATTTCGCTTACCAAGTTTTTGGCGCCGTTGCGGTTCGAGTTTGGACAACTGACGGTTCATCTTGTTGCTCAGATTAGGTAATTTTCTTTTTGTTTTATTTTCAAAAATCTTTTTCCAAAAATCTTTCAAAAAAAAATTTTCCCTTTGTTTTCGAAAATTATTCTAAATTTTTAAGAATGAATTCTAGAGTTTCATGGTAACACGTTGAAGCCTGGCTGGCTGTAAAGCCATATCCAAATTCTTTTGGATTGAGGCTTCCACTTGTCAACATAAAAGGCATGTATATGGAGTTGGATGAAGTATCAACTGTTGCATGCCTGATTTATATCCTAAAGCTGGCTAGCTATTAAGCCATGTCCAACTCCTGGATCGGAGTTTTAGGCTAACATTGAAAGATTCCTATAATTCCTATTAAAAATTTTGAATTTCTTATTGATGCCAGGGCATCTTGGCCAGTTTCACTGACCTTTTCTTTACTGTTTTTAAGGTAGTTTGATGCATTTCCTTTGGAAATAAGCTAGTTTTAGGTAGATATTCACTTACACCTTGATTCAAGCATACATTGTGAATTTTACATGATTTCATGAGAATTTTGCATGAGTTTAATAACAAATTGTATGTTGCATTACCCATGACTTGGACTAGAACTTTGATGCACTCTATTGCTTGATTTCAGGACCAAAGGAAGCAAGGAAGAACCACTTAGCAGTCACGTTAATCTAATTAACGTTACCACTAACATGGAATGGGAGGTAACTTGCAAAGTTAATGAGAAAAGTGATTGCCAATAACGCTCTCGAAGCCATCATTGCCCACGTTAAGAGTCACGTTAACTAAGTTAACGTGAACTCTAACGTGAAGAAGGGCCTTTGAGCCAACATTAGTGACACTTAACATTATCACTAACGTTGGCCAATGATCATAAGTGGCCACGTTAAAGTCCACGTTAACTTAGTTAACGTGGCCTCTAACGTTAAAAGGGG
>NC_029772.3:86992504-86992970 GCF_000817695.3 Arachis duranensis
GTTAGAAGCCACGTTAACCTAGTTAACGTGGACTCTAACGTGAGACATAGGGGCACATTGGAACGTTAGTGACAATGTTAAGTGTCACTAACGTTCTCGAAGGTTGGCAAGGCCACGTTAGAAGCCACGTTAACCTAGTTAACGTGGGGTCTAACGTGAGGCAAAGGGGTACATTGGAACGTTAGTGACAATGTTGAGTGTCACTAACGTTCTCAAACTCATACTTTCACTAAAACGTTAACACCCCTAACGTCCTGAGCAAAAGTCTCTGCCCACTTCACACTTTCTCTCTGCAAGTAAAACCAAGCCCAAATGAAGAAGAGAACAGCTTCAAACTTAAGATCCAAAGGCCCAAGACTTGAAGAGCCAACTAGAAGCTGAGAAGAGTAGTATATATAAGGGTAGCTTTGAATTATTTAGGAGTTCTGGAAGTGGGGAAAATAGCACTACTCTCTGTATTTTACTC
>NC_029772.3:86993290-86994212 GCF_000817695.3 Arachis duranensis
CCTTGAAAGAGGAATGAAGAGATCAAGCTAGAAATGCTTTCTCATGCTGGACCAAATTGGGTTTGGATGGATATGTGACTATAATCTTCTCAATACTTGATTTGGGAAATGCATGTGGTATAATCAGTGACCACACTTCATCTCTTCTCATGAGCAATTGACCAAGGAATTGGCTATTGATCAAGATTTGAGAGATTGAATTGCAAGAAATTGTAATTCAATCAATTAAGATTGCCAAGGAGATCAATGAGTGCATTGATTGAGGAAGAGATGTAAATGAACTTGATCCGGAGAATTGCAACATCTCCTGCGCCCAATGAACTCCCCAATTCTGATCTCACCCATTCTCTTTAATTTCTGCGTTTACTTTCATGAGCAAACACCCCATTCCCATTTACAATTCTGCAATTTACTTTCAGTCATTTACTTTCAGCCATTTAATTCTAGCATTTACTTTTTCTGTTATTTACATTCCCGCCATTTTAATTTCTGCAAATCTCAACCCAAATTCTGAATTCGCTCAACTAGAACTTTCTTCTAATTAAAGTTGCTTGATCAATCAATCCCTGTGGGATTCGACCTTACTCTATTGTGAGTTTTTACTTGACGACAAATTCGGTACACTTGCCGAAGGAAATTTGTTGAGAGACAGTTTCCACCTGCATCAAGTTTATGGCGCCGTTGCCGGGGAATGATTGTGCATCAACAATGATTAAAATAGGAGATCACTAGATTGAGCATTTTTTTTTGTTGATTTAATTTTCTGTTTGAGTAATTTACTTTCTGTCTTAGTTAACCTCTCCCCTTACCCCTCTACTCTTTCGTGTTGTTTGTTATTTACCATTCAGTTTACTAACCCACTAACTGTTTGATATATTGCATCACTCACAACTAACAGTAATTCTGACAGCAATACTATCTG
>NC_029772.3:86995311-86996797 GCF_000817695.3 Arachis duranensis
ACATATCAACACCCCCACAACAACACCTCCCATCCTTCCATCTCTAATCCCAATTTACCATCAATTGATGACAGACTCTCTAAGCTTGAAACCTTACTTGAGGGAGTATGCAAAGACGTCCGAAACAGTAAAGTATTTCGAGAGGAAGTGCAGTCAAACATGCAGAATCAAAATGCTACCATCAAGAAACTGGAGACACAAATTGGTCATCTATTCAAGCAGCTTTCTAACCACAACCTTTGCAATGATAACAATTCAAGCAAAGAGGAGGAGTGTCAAGCTATAACACTTAGGAGTGGGAAGGAACTTAAGGAACTCTCCCAAAAACCACAAGAAGAAGGCTCAAATGAAAAGGGAGAAGAGCAAAATGGAGTTCAAACTCCCACTTCAAGTCCACAAAAAGAAAAAGGGATGCCAAAACTGAACATCTCAAGAGCTCCATATCCTCAGCAGTTGAAGAAAAAAGAAGATGATAACCAGTTCGTGAGATTCTTGGAATTCTTCAAGAAACTACAAATCAACATACCCTTTGCTGAAGCAATAGAACAAATTCCACTCTATGCCAAGTTCCTGAAGGAGCTGATGACTAAGAAGAGAAGCTGGAAGAACAATGAGACTGTGATACTAACCGAAGAATGTAGTGCTATCATCCAGCACAAACTACCCCAGAAGTTGAAGGATCCTAGAAGCTTTCAGATCCCTTGTATTATAGGGGAAATCACAGTAGGGAAGGCCCTTTGTGACTTAGGAGCCAGCATCAATTTGATGTCAGTAGCAATGATGAGGAAGATGAAGATCGAGGAGGCTAAACCAACAAAAATGGCCTTACAACTGGCAGACCGATGGTTCAAGTTCCCTCATGGCATAGTAGAGGATTTGTTGGTGAAAGTAGGAGACTTCATATTCCTAGCAGATTTTGTAGTGTTGGACATGCAGGAGGAAGCCAAGACCTCCATTATTCTGGGAAGGCCGTTCTTGGCTACTGCTAGAGCTATCATTGACATCCAAAAAGGTGATCTTACCTTGAGATTACACAATGAAAAGATGACATTCAATGTGTTCAAGGCCATGAGTTACCCACCAGAACAATTGGGGGAATGCATGAGGTTAGACGCACTTGAAGAAGAAGTGCAGGAGTGTTTTGAAGAAGAGGAGCATGAAGAGCCCGAGAGATCAATGGAGGAGGAGTATATATCAAGTGAGTATGTTGCAACAGCAGAGAGTCATGTTCAAGATGCACCAAAGGAAGAGACTGAAAAGTCAGAAGCACCCAAGGTTGAACTCAAAGCATTGCCACCCACTCTCAAATATGCATACCTAGGAGAAAATGAAAACTACCCAGTGATCATAAGCTCATGCCTCAGCCAAGATCAAGAGGATGAACTGCTCAAGGTACTGCGGGAGCATAAGGACGCTGATGAGCGGATAATTTATACGCTTTTTGGCATTGTTTTTAGTATGTTTTTAGTATATTTTAGTTAGTTTT
>NC_029772.3:87001090-87002298 GCF_000817695.3 Arachis duranensis
AAGCAGGGGAATAGAGGTGGATAAGGCAAAGGTAGAGGTAATTGAAAAATTACCACCACCTGCCGATGTTAAGGCAATCAGAAGCTTTCTGGGACATGTAGGATTCTACAGAAGGTTTATAAAGGATTTTTCAAAAATTGCTAAACCTCTGAGCAACCTGCTAGCTGCCGACACACCATTTGTGTTTGACACACAGTGTCTGCAGGCATTTGAGACCCTGAAAGCCAAGCTGGTCACAGCACCAGTTATCTCTGCACCAGACTGGACATTGCCATTCGAACTAATGTGTGATGTACTGGATATTACCATTTGAACTAATGTATGATGCCAGTTACCATGCCATTGGTGCAGTGTTGGGACAGAGGCATAACAAGCTTCTGCACGTCATTTATTATGCCAGCCGTGTTCTAAATGATGCACAGAAGAATTACACAACCACAGAAAAAGAGTTACTTGCAGTGGTCTATGCCATTGCCAAGTTTAGATCCTATCTAGTGGGATCAAAGGTGATTGTGTACACTGACCATGCTGCTCTTAAGTACTTACTCACAAAGCAGGATTCAAAACCCAGGCTCATAAGATGGGTGTTGCTTCTGCAAGAGTTTGATATAGAAATAAGAGACAGAAAAGGGGACAGAGAACCAAGTAGCTGATCATCTGTCCTGAATAGAACCAGTAGCTGGGGCATCCCTCTCTTCTACTGAGATCTCTGAGACCTTCCCAGATGAGCAACTCTTTGCCATTCAGGAAGCTCCATGGTTTGCAGATATTGCAAATTATAAAGTTGTGAGGTTCATACCACAGGAGTACAGCAGAGTGCAAAGAAAGAAATTAATTTCAGATGCCAAGTACTACCTATGGGATGAGCCATATCTCTTTAAGAGATGTGCAGATGGAATGATCCACAGATGTGTACCCAGAGAGGAAGCACAAAGGATCCTATGGCACTGCCATGGATCACAGTATGGGGGACGCTTTGGAAGTGAGCGAACAGCCACTTAGGTCCTCCAATGTGGCTTCTACTGGCCTACTCTCTATAGAGATGCCCGAGAGTTTGTGCGTAACTGTGACAGCTGCCAAAGAGCTGGCAATCTGCCTCACAGTTATGCCATGCCTCAACAAGGAATCTTGGAGATTGAGTTGTTTGATGTATGGGGTATTGACTTCATGGGACCTTTCCCACCATCATACTCAAACACTTATATTCT
>NC_029772.3:87002532-87004921 GCF_000817695.3 Arachis duranensis
GGCAACCAGATTCCTAAACCTGGATGCTAAGTTAGCTGGTGAAAAAAGATTGCTCCAGCTAAATGAGCTAGATGAATTTAGACTCAGTGCTTTTGAAAATGCAAAGATTTATAAGGAAATGGCGAAGAAGTGGCATGACAAGAAGTTGTCATCCAGAGTTTTTGAGCCAGGACAAAAAGTTCTGCTCTTCAACTCTAGGCTCAGATTGTTCCCAGGAAAACTTAAATCCCGGTGGAGGGGTCCGTATGTGATTACAGGAGTGTCACCATATGGATATGTTGAGCTTCAGGATAATGATTCTGACAAAAAATTCATTGTTAATGGACAGAGGATCAAGCATTATCTTGAAAGCAATTTTGAGCAAGAATGCTCAAAACTGAGGCTGGAATGATCCTCAGTGAAGGTCCAGCTAAAGACAATAAAGAAGCGCTTGCTGGGAGGCAACCCAGTCATTAGCAGGTTATATGTTTTGTTTCTACAAGGGCAATTATCAAAATTGAAGGAATTCACAGAGTTACAGAAGGATTCAGTGTAAAAAGCAGAGAAAAAGAGCTTGCTGGCGAAAAAACGCCAGTAAGGGGTACTTTGGGCGTTAAACGCCAGAATGGGCACCATTCTGGGCGTTTAACGCCAGGTGTGCAGCATCCTGGGCATTTAGCAAAACGCCCAGTGAAAAAGGGAATTCTGGCGTTTAACGCCAGCCAGGGTACCTGGCTGGGCATTAAACGCCCACAATGGCCAACAATTGGGCATTAAACGCCAGAAAGGTGGGGGCGGAGATTTTGCTTTCTAATTAAAATTTTTTTCAAACTTTCCTGTTTTGATCCATAATTTTCTACATAAACACATTTCAAACTTTCATCATTCACCTTCAAATTTTCAAAAATTAAAATCATTCTTCAAATCTCTCTCAAATCCTTCCCAAATCTTCTTCAAAAACTCAAATTTTTCTCAAATTCTTTCTTAAATCTCCTTCTAAACTTTCGAAATCTCTCCCCCCTCTCTTATAAATACACGTTCGGCCACCCCTTTCTCCCCACCATTCGAATTTGCTCTCCTCCTCTCTCCCCTCTTTCCTTTCTTTTGCTTGAGGACAAGCAAACCTCTAAGTTTGGTGTGCTTTTCCGTGATCACTAAGCAAAGATTCATCAAGATCATGGCTCCTAAGGGAAAACAAACCAATTTAAGAGGAAAGAAAGAGAATAATCCAAAGAATCTTTGTAATCAAGAGAAGTTCTTAACCAAAGAACATGAAGACCATTATCACAAAATAATGGGTCTGAGGTCAGTGATCTCGGAAGTCAAATTCGATCTGAAAGAAGATGAATATCCGGGGATCCAAGAGCAAATTTGAAACAGAGGATGGGAAGTTCTAACCAATCCTGAGATAAAGGTTGGAAGAAATATGGTTCAGGAATTCTACTCAAATCTGTGGCTGACAGATAAGCAAAGAATGACTGGAACTGCTTTCCATACTTACAAAACCATGGTCAGAGGGAAAGTTATTTACTTCCATCTAGACAAAATAAGAGAAATCTTCAAATTTCCTCAACTGCAAGATGATCCTGAATCCTTTAATAGGAGAATGGTGAGAGCAGATAAGGGGGTTGGATCAAGTTCTAGAGGACATTTGTCTCCCTGGAACTAAGTGGATAACCAATTCAAAGGGTGTCTCAAACCAACTCAAGAGGGGAGACCTCAAACCAATTGTAAGAGGTTGGCTAGACTTTATTGGGCATTCCATATTGCCCACTAGCAACCGTTCTGAGGTCACTATCAAGAGAGCAGTGATGATTCATTGCATTATGCTTGGAAAAGAAGTGGAGGTTCATCATCTGATTGCTTGTGAGATTTACACAATTGCAAATAAGAATTCCACTGAAACCAAAGTGGCTTACCCAAGCTTGATCTCCTTGCTCTGTAAAGAGGCTGGGGTGAAGATGGGAGTAGATGAATTCATACCCATTGAACATCCAATCACCAAGAAGTCAATGGAAGGACAAATGCAAGACAACTCTATCAAAAAGAGGGCGCAGGAGTTCCTCCCTGAATTTCCTGAAATTGACTACTAGGCCAGCTTAGAAGCATCTATCACCAAGTTGCAAGAAACTATAGAGCAACTTAAGGAAGAACAGTAGAATCAGAACTGCATGCTCTGCAAATTGCTGAAAGAACAAGAGAAGCAGGGGTGTGAACTTCAAGAGTTGAAACGCCAAAAGTTCTCCCCTCAAATTGAGGGAGCATCCACTTCTCAAAATCAAGGTTGTTGAGTCCTAACTCTGTGATAACCTCTATCATTAGGAGCTTATTTAAATTTTTGTTTTCTATTCCTACTAGTCTTGTCTTATATCTATTTCTGAGTCTTGTTCTTAATTCATGATTAATAAAA
>NC_029772.3:87005028-87005471 GCF_000817695.3 Arachis duranensis
ACAAAAGAACAAGAAGTACAGGATTTCGAATTCATCTTTAAAACTAGCTTAATTAGTTTGATGTGGTGACAATACTTTTTGTTTTCTGAATGAATGCTTGAACAGTGCATATGTCTTTTGAATTTGTTGTTTTAAGAATGTTAAAATTTTTGGCTCTTGAAAGAATGATGGAAAAGGAGAACTATTTTTGAGGATCTGAAAAATCATCAAATTGATTCTTGAAGCAAGAAAAAGCAGTGAATGCAAAAAAAAACGAACGAAAAAGAAAAGAAAGAGAAAAAGAAAAAGAAAGAAATAAAGTTGTGATCCAAGGCAAAAAGAGTGTGATTAAGAACCCTAGACACCTCTAATTGGGGACTCTAGCAAAGCTGAGTCACAATCTGAAAAGGTTCACCCAATTATGTGTCTGTGGCATGTATGTATCCGGTGGTAATACTGGAAGA
>NC_029772.3:87005490-87006452 GCF_000817695.3 Arachis duranensis
TTGATATTTTGGAGTCTATAGTATATTCTCTTCTTTTTATTCTATCTTGATTTTCAGTTGCTTAGGGACAAGCAACAATTTAAGTTTGGTGTTGTGATGAGCGGATAATTTATACGCTTTTTGGCATTGTTTTTAGTATGTTTTCAGTATATTTTAGTTAGTTTTTATTATATTTTTATTAGTTTTTAGTTAAAATTCACTTTTCTGGAATTTACTATGAGTTTGTGTGTTTTTCTGAGATTTCAGGTATTTTCTGGCTGAAATTGAGGGTCCTGAGCAAAAATCTGATTCAGAGGCTGAAAAGGACTGCAGATGCTGTTAGATTCTGACCTCCTTGCACTCGAAGTAGATTTTTTGGAGCTACAGAAGCCCAATTGGCGCGCTCTCAACGGCGTTCGAAAGTAGACATCCTGGGCTTTCCAGAAATGTATAATAGTCCATACTTTACCCAAGATTTGATGGCCCAAACCGGCGTTGCAAATCAGCTTCAGAATTCCCAGCGTTTAACGCCGGAACTGGCATAAGAATTGGAGTTAAACACCCAAACTGGCATAAAAGCTGGCGTTTAACTCCAGAAAAAGTCTCTACACATAAAAGCTTCAATGCTCAGCCCAAGCACACACCAAGTGGACCCCGGAAGTGGATTTTTACGTCATTTACTCATTCATGTATACCTTAGGTTACTGGTTCACTATTAATAGGATATTTTAACATTATATCTACACCTCATGACACTTTACACGTTTCTCATTGTATCTTCGACGGCATGAGTCTCTAAACCCCATGGTTGGGGGTGAGGAGCTCTGCTGTGTCTTGATGGATTAATGCAATTACTATTGTTTTTCATTCAAACACGCTTGCTTTTATTCTAAGATATCACTTGTTCCTAAACCTGATGAATGTGATGACCTGTGACACTCATCATCATTCTCACCTATGAACGTGTGCCTGACAACCACCTC
>NC_029772.3:87006974-87010785 GCF_000817695.3 Arachis duranensis
CTGACCTGAAGGGAATCAGTTCAGCTATATGCATGCATAAAATACTGTTGGAAGATGATGCAAAACCATCCATTCAATCCCAAAGAAGGCTGAACCCAATCATGAAGGAAGTGGTACAGAAAGAGGTTATGAAGCTTTGGCAAGGAGGAGTAATATACCCGATCTCAGACAGCCCTTGGGTCAGCCCCGTGCATGTTGTGCCCAAGAAGGGAGGAATCACTGTGGCTCCTAATGAGAGGAACGAACTGATACCTACAAGGACCGTCACGGGATGGCGGATGTGCATTGACTATCGGAAACTCAATGAAGCTACACGAAATGATCATTTCCCTCTCCCATTCATGGATCAGATGTTGGAAAGACTCGCAGGACATGCTTATTACTATTTTCTTGATGGTTATTCAGGAAATAACCAAATAGTGGTTGATCCTAGAGACCAAGAGAAAACTTCATTTACCTGTCCATATGGAGTGTTTGCCTACAGGCGCATGCCATTTGAGCTATGTAATGCACCTGTGACTTTCCAACGCTGCATGCTTTCTATTTTCTCAGATATGATAGAGAAATTCATTAAAGGTTTTATGGATGATTTCTCGGTATTCAGAAATTCATTGAAGTTTTTATGGATGATTTCTCGGTATTTGGAGATTCTTTTACTAGTTGCTTGAATCACCTAGCCTTGGTATTGAAAAGATGCCAAGAGACTAATTTGGTCTTGAACTGGGAGAAATGTCACTTTATGGTGACAGGAGGAATAGTTCTTGGCCATAAGATTTCTAACCAAGGAATCGAAGTGGACAAGGCTAAAGTAGAACTTATTGAAAAGCTCCCTCTACCCAGTGATGTCAAGGCAATTAGAAGCTTTTTAGGGCATGCTGGCTTTTACAGAAGATTTATTAAAGATTTTTCAAAAATAGCTAAGCCCTTGAGTAATCTCCTTGTATCAGATACGCCATTCATCTTCGATGAAACCTGCATGTTGGCATTCGAGCATTTGAAAGAAAGATTGTCCTCTGCCCCTATCATCTCCCCACCTGATTGGAACTTACCCTTTGAATTGATGTGTGATGCATCTGACTTTGCAGTAGGGGCAGTGTTAGGGCAGAGGAAAAATAACTTAGTCCATGTAATATACTATGCTAGCAAGGTCCTCAATAATGCTCAAAGAAATTATACCACTACTGAAAAGGAATTGTTAGCCATAGTTTTTGCATTTGACAAGTTTAGATCATACCTCATTGGTGCTAAAGTAATTGTTTTTACAGATCACACAGCACTTAAATATTTATTTGCCAAGCAAGAATCAAAACCAAGACTAATAAGATGGATCTTATTATTGCAGGAGTTTGATATTGAAATCAGAGACATGAAGGGAGTGGAGAACAAGGTGGCAGATCACCTATCCAGGATTCCTCATGAGGAAGGAGGAACACATGCTATGAGTGTGAACGAGCTCTTCCCTGATGAGCAGTTAATGACAGTGCACAAAGCCCCATGGTTTGCAGACATTGCCAACTTCAAGGCAACTGGGGCTCTACCTCCAGGGATCAATAAACATCAAAAGAGGAAGCTCATGAATGATGTAAAATACTTTGTCTGGGACGAGCCTTATCTCTTCAAGAAGTGTTCAGATGGAATCCTTAGAAGATGTGTCTCAGAAGAGGAAGGACGAGAGGTACTATGGAATTGCCACGGCTCATGCTACGGAGGCCACATTGGAGGGGACAGAACTGCAGCAAAGGTGTTACAAAGTGGATTCTTTTGGCCCACCCTTTTCAAGGATGCCAAAGAACTGGTAAGGAGCTGCAATGAATGCCAAAGATCTGGGAATTTGCCCAAAAGAAATTCCATGCCACAGAATTTCATCTTGGAATCGGAAGTATTTGATGTGTGGGGAATAGATTTCATGGGACCATTCCCAACCTCATATGCAAACAAGTACATCTTGGTAGCAGTGGATTATGTGTCCAAATGGGTAGAGGCCATTGCAACCCCAACAAATGACAACAAAGTGGTCATGAACTTCCTCAGGAAGAATATCTTCAGCCGGTTCGGAGTCCCAAGAGCCTCATCAGTGATGGAGGGAGCCATTTTTGTAACAAACCACTAGAGGCTCTTCTCCTATGATATGGGGTGAAACACAAGGTAGCTACACCTTACCATCCCCAAACAAGTGGACAAACAGAGATATCCAACAGAGAGCTAAAGAGGATTCTGGAAAAGACTGTGGGTGCATCAAGAAAGGATTAGGCGAAGAAGCTGGATGATGCTCTTTGGGCATACAGGACAGCATTCAAAACACCACTGGGAATATCCCCATATCAACTGGTTTATGGTAAAGCTTGCCATTTACCACTAGAATTGGAACACAAAGCTCTCTGGGCCATCAAGATACTAAACTTTGACAGCATTGCTGCTGGTGCAAAGAGGATCTTGCAGCTGCAAGAGATGGAGGAATTCAGGTCACAAGCCTATGAAAATACTAAGATATATAAAGATAATGCAAAGAGGAGACATGACCTGCATCTTGCACCCATGGATTTTGAAAAGGGGCAGCAAGTACTCCTCTACAATTCTTAATTGAGACTGTTCCCAGGAAAACTCAAATCGAGGTGGTCCGGGCCTTTCATTGTCACAAAAGTCTCACCATATGGACACATCAAAATCATGCATGAAAGGTCAGAGAGGACTTTTACAGTGAATGGACAAAGACTCAAGCATTATCTGGGCAACATGAGGGAAAACCCAGAGTAAAATATCATCTCAAGTGAAGTAAGGACCCGTCGAGCTAGCGACGATAAAAGAGCACTTTGTTGGGAGGCAACCCAACCTTAGGTAACTACTTTTTCAGCTGCATTTCAATAAAGATCACAAGTTGTTTCCCCTGCATTGCAAGGAGCTAAGTTTGGTGTTCCACACCAAAACAATTCAAGAGTGAAAGTGCGATTCTAAGTTTGGTGTCCCACCAAAGGATGCTAGTTAGAATCACACTACACTCTCAAAGCACATTGCTAGCTCTGACCAATCAAGGGAACCACTTGGATATAGATTAGTCCTTAGTTAATTGGTTGCTAACAGCAAGATACGAGGTTCTACGCATGCATGCAAGGTTTTGTAGTAGGAAAGGAACTAAGTTTGGTGTTCACACAGCAAAATAAGTTCAGAAATCATAAGCATACATGCAAGTTGACTATTCCTTAAGTGCTTGGGAAACAAGCAACTTCCAAAAACCTCGCAGGAAGCTTATGAGGAGATGGTGCACCTTCAACTAAGAGGCAACTGGATTGGTGTGGCAAACCATCTCCCAAAGGTTGTTTTGCTACTTAATTTCATCTACTCATCGTGTTAAAAATTGGAAGTCCGAATGCACTGTTAATTAATAGTCATGTGTTGATTGGAACCAAGTTCAACTATGCATTTTAAGCTTTCTAATGAAGAAGTCTATGCTTGCTAGTCTTTATGTTACTGCATCATATCTTTACTTATTGTATGCTTGTCTTGTAAAATCAAATGAAAAAGAGAATGATTTTTCTTCAAAAGACCAGAGTGGAGTTCATGATATGGAGTAAGTCTCTGAGTTTGTGGTGTAGTCATAAGTTAGCTAAGTTGGTTCAACCATAAGGTGGGGATGACAACTATCTGGCCTGAATACTATACTTTGAATATACCCATGAGACTAAGTAAATAACAAGATCCTAATAAGAGAAAGAGAAAGAACACTTAAAGTGAAAAACAAAAGAAAAAGAGTAAGCAATAAGGCTAGGCACCAATGGTTTTAATCTTGAGGCATGTGTCTGTGGTGTTCCTGTGT
>NC_029772.3:87010973-87011240 GCF_000817695.3 Arachis duranensis
ATAAAAGGATCAATAAAAGTCTCATGGGATGTAAGCAGAGTCAGTGTTTTAGGACATGATAAAGGTCTGAAAGCCAGTAATAGAATGAACCTAAGTTGCTATACATGAAACCACCATAAAATCAGTGACATGACTTCCACAAGAAATATCTTATTTATCTTGGCATTCCATTCATCATTCTCTTGTTCCAGTACTTGCTTAGGGACAAGCAAGCTTTAAGTTTGGTGTTGTGATGCCAGGGCATCTTGGCCAGTTTCACTGACCTTA
>NC_029772.3:87012992-87013760 GCF_000817695.3 Arachis duranensis
ACCTTAATCCATGGTGTGTAGAAACTCCACCGTTGAAAATACATAAGAACAAGGTCTAGGCATGGCCGTGAGGCCAGCCCCCATGATCTAAGATAGCATAAGACTAAAGATAGCTACCAAGATAAGAATACAATAGTAAAAGGTCCTATTTGTAGAGAACTAGTAGCCTCGGGTTTACAAGGATGAGTAAATGACATAAAAATCCACTTCCGGGCTCACTTGGTGTGTGCTTGGGCTGAGCATTGAAGCATTTTTGTGTAAAGACTTCTCTTGGAGTTAAACGCCAGCTTTTGTGCCAGTTTGGGCGTTTAACTCCCATTCTTGTGCCAGTTCCGGCGTTTAACGCCGGGCAGTTTTGAGCTGATTTGGAATGCCGGTTTGGGCCATCAAATCTCGGGCAAAGTATGAACTATTATATATTGCTGGAAAGCCCAGGATGTCTACTTTCCAACGCAGTTAAGAGCGCGCCAATTGAGCTTCTGTAGCTCCAGAAAATCCACTTTGAGTGCAGGGAGGTCAGAATCCAACAGCATCTGCGGTCCTTTTCAGCCTCTGAATCAGATTTTTGCTCAGGTCCCTCAATTTCAGCCAAAAAATACCTGAAATCACAGAAAAACACACAAACTCATAGTAAAGTCCAGAAAAGTGAATTTTAACTAAATACTAATAAAAATATACTAAAAACTAACTAAAACATACTAAAAACAATGCCAACAAGCGTATAAATTATCCGCTCATCACAACACCAAACTTAAATTGTTGCTTGTT
>NC_029772.3:87014081-87014327 GCF_000817695.3 Arachis duranensis
GTATTACCACCGGATACATACATGCCACAGACACATAATTGGGTGAACCTTTTCAGATTGTGACTCAGCTTTGCTAGAGTCCCCAATTAAAGGTGTCCAGGGTTCTTAAGCACACTCTTTTTGCTTTGGATCACAACTTTATTTTTTTTCTTTTCTCTCTCTTTTTTTTCTCTTTTTTTCCCTTTTTTTTTGTATTCACTGCTTTTTCTTGCTTCGAGAATCATTTTTATGATTTTTTAGATCCTC
>NC_029772.3:87014338-87014674 GCF_000817695.3 Arachis duranensis
TTTTTCATCATTCTTTCAAGAGCCAACATTCATGAACAACAAATTCAAAAGACATATACACTGTTTAAGCATACATTCAGAAATCTAAAGTATTGCCACCACATCGAAGTAATTAATCTATTATAAAATTTAAAATTCATGCAATTCTTCTCTTTTTCAATTAAGAACATTTTTCATTCAAGAAAGGTGATGGATTCATAGGACATTCATAACTTTAAGGCATAGACACTAAGACACTACTGATCATAAGACACAAACATGAATAGACATAAGCATGATTTTTCGAAAAACAGAAAAATAAAGAACAAGGAGATTAAAGAACGGGTCCACCTTAGT
>NC_029772.3:87014790-87016012 GCF_000817695.3 Arachis duranensis
TCATGATTCTTTGATCTTCTCTAATTTCATGGAGGAGGATGGAATGTTCTTGGTGCTCCACCCTTAGTTGTCCCATGTTTGAACTCAATTCTCCTAGGGAGGTATTGATTTGCTCCCAATAGTTTTGTGGAGGAAAGTGAATCCCTTGAGGCATCTCGGGGATTTCATGATGAGAGGGGTCTCTTGTTTGCTCCATCCTTTTCTTAGTGATGGGCTTGTCCTTTTCAATGAGGATGTCTCCTTCTATGACAACTCCAGCTAAGTAGCATAGATGGCAAATGAGATGCTAGCCTTGCCAAAGTAGAGGACTTATCGGCTATTTCGTAGAATTCATGGGAGATGACTTCATGAACTTCTAGTTCCTCTCCAATCATGATGCTATGAATCATGATAGCCCGATCTATAGTAACTTCGGACCGGTTGCTAGTCGGAATGATTGAGCGTTGGATAAACTCCAACCACCCTCTAGCCACGAGCTTGAGGTCATGCCTTCTCAGTTGAACCAGCTTCCCTCTTGAATCTCTCTTCCATTGAGCGCCCTCTTCACAGATGTCTATGAGGACTTGGTCCAACCTTTGATCAAAGTTGACCCTTCTAGTGTAAGGGTGTTCATCTCCTTGCATCATGGGCAAGTTGAATGCCAACCTTACATTTTCCGGACTAAAATCCAAGTATTTCCCCCAAACCATTGTAAGCCAATTCTTTGGGCCCGGGTTCACACTTTGATCATGGTTCTTGGTGATCCATGCATTGGCATAGAACTCTTGAACCATTAAGATTTCGACTTGTTGAATGGGGTTGGTAAGAACTTCCCAACCTCTTCTTCGAATCTCATGTCGGATCTCCGGATATTCACTTTTTTTGAGTTTAAAAGGGACCTCGGGGATCACCTTCTTCAAGGCCACAACTTCATAGAAGTGGTCTTGATGCACCCTTGAGATGAATCTCTCCATCTTCCATGACTCGGAGGTGGAAGCTTTTGCCTTCCCTTTCCTCTTTCTAGAGGTTTCTCCGGCAATGCTTTTACCACACCAAACTTAAAAGGTTTTCTCGTCCTCGAGCAAAAGAAGAAGAGAGTAGAAGAAGAAGAAATAGAGGAGATGGAGATGGCTTTGTGGTTCGGCCAAAGGGGAAGAAGTAGTGTTTAGCTTGTGTGAAAATGAAGGAGTGAAGATGGGTTTATATAGGGGTGGAGAGAGGGGTAGGGTTCGGTTATGTGAGA
>NC_029772.3:87016082-87017929 GCF_000817695.3 Arachis duranensis
ATGAAGGATGGATGTGAGTGGTGAAGAGAAAGAATGGATTTGATAGGTGAAGGGTTTTTGGGGAAGAGGTGTTGAGGTGATTGGTGAATGGGTGAAGAAGAGAGAGAGTGGTGGGGTAGGTGGGGATCCCGTGGGGTCCACAGATCCTGAGGTGTCAAGGAAAAGTCATCCGTGCACCAAGTGGCGAGCAAAATTGCTCTTTATGCCAATTCTGGCGTTAAACGCCGGGCTGGTGCCCATTTCTAGCGTTTAACGCCAACTTCTTGCCCTTTCCTAGCGTTTAACGCCAGTCTGGTGCCCCTTTCTGGCGTTAAACGCCCAGAATGGTGCCAGACTAGGCGTTAAACGCCCATTTGCTGCCCTTACTGGCGTTTAAACGCCAGCAGGTTCTTCCTCTAGGGTGTGCTATTTTTCTTTCTGTTTTTCATTTTGTTTTTGCTTTTTCAATTGATTTTGTGACTTCTCATGATCATCAACCTACAGAAAACATAAAAATAACAAAGGAAAATAGATAAAATATAACATTGGGTTGCCTCCTAACAAGCGCTTCTTTAGTGTCAGTAGCTTGACAGTGGGCTCTCATGGAGCCTCACATATGCTCAGAGCAATGTTGGAACCTCCCAACACCAAACTTAGAGTTTGAATATGGGGGTTCAACACCAAACTTAGAAGTTGGTTGTGGCCTCCGAACACCAAACTTAGAGTTTGACTGTGGGGGCTCTGTTTGGCTCTGTTCTGAGAGAAGCTCTTAATGCTTCCTCTCCATGGTTACAGAGGGATATCCTTGAGCCTTAAACACAAGGGATTCTTCATTCACTTGAAGGATTAATTCTCCTCTGTCTCCATCAATAACAGCCTTTGCTGTGGCTAGGAAGGGTCTGCCAAGGATGATGGATTCATCCATGCACTTCCCAGTCTCTAGGACTATGAAATCAGTAGGGATGTAATGGTCTTCAACTTTTACCAGAACATCCTCTACAAGTCCATAAGCTTGTTTTCTTGAATTGTCTGCCATCTCTAGTGAGATTTTTGTAGCTTGCACCTCAAAGATTCCTAACTTCTCCATTACAGAGAGAGGCATGAGGTTTATGCTTGACCCTAGGTCACACAAGGCCTTCTTGAAGGTCATGGTGCCTATGGTACAAAGTATTGAAAACTTCCCAGGATCTTGTCTCTTTTGAGGTAATCTCTGCCTAGACAAGTCATCCAGTTCTTTGGTGAGCAAAGGGGGTTCACCCTCCCAAGTCTCATTACTAAATAACTTGTCATTTAGCTTCATGATTGCTCCAAGGTATTTAGCAACTTGCTCTTCAGTGACATACTCATCCTCTTCAGAGGAAGAATACTCATCAGAGCTCATGAATGGCAGAAGTAAATCCATTGGAATCTCTATGGTCTCAGTGTGAGCCTCAGATTCCTATGGTTCCTCATTAGGGAACTCATTGGAGGCCAGTGGACGTCCATTGAGGTCTTCCTCAGTGGCGTTCACTGCCTCTCCCTCCTCTCCAAATTCGGCCATGTTGATGGCCTTGCACTCTCCTTTTGGATTCTCTTCTGTATTGCTTTGAAGAGTACTAGGAGGGAGTTCAGTAATTTTCTTACTCAGCTGACCCACTCGTGCCTCCAAGTTTCTAATGGAGGACCTTGTTTCAGTCATGAAACTCTGAGTGGTTTTGATTAGATCAGAGACCATGGTTGCTAAGTCAGAGGGGCTCTGCTTAGAATTCTCTGTCTGTTGTTGAGAAGATGATGGAAAAGGCTTGCCATTGCTAAACCTATTTCTTTCACCATTATTATTGTTGAAACCTTGTTGAGGTCTCTGTTGATCCTTCCATGAGAGATTTGGG
>NC_029772.3:87018017-87018443 GCF_000817695.3 Arachis duranensis
AATTCACCTCTTCCATTGATGGGTTCTCAGGATCATAAGCTTCTTCTTCAGATGAAGCGTCCTTAGTACTGCCTGGTGCAGCTTGCATTCCAGACAGAATTTGAGAAATCATATTGACTTGCTGAGTCAATATTTTGTTCTGAGCCAATATGGCATTCAGAGTATCAATCTCAAGGACTCCTTTCTTCTGATTCGTCCCATTGTTCACGGGATTCCTTTCAGAAGTGTACATGAATTGGTTATTTGCAACCATTTCAATCAATTCTTGAGCTTCTGCAGGCATCTTCTTCAGATGAAGAGAGCCTCCAGCAGAACTATCCAAAGACATCTTGGACAGTTCAGAGAGACCATCATAGAAAATACCTATGATGCTCCATTCAGAAAGCATATCAGAGGGACACTTTCTGATTAATTGTTTGTATCTTT
>NC_029772.3:87018663-87019992 GCF_000817695.3 Arachis duranensis
AGCACCTTCCTTGCATTGTTGGCATTGTTGTTGTTTTCGGCTGCCATGTCTTCTTCTTCTTTGAAGATTTCTGTTAGGTCCTCTAAGAGAATTGTGCCTTAGCTTCTCTTAGCTTTCGCTTCAAGGTCCTTTCAGGTTCAGGGTCAGCCTCAACAAGAATGCTTTTGTCTTTGCTCCTGCTCATATGAAAGAGAAGAGAACAAGAGAGTATGGAATCCTCTATGTCACAGTATAGAGATTCCTTGAGGTGTCAGAGGAAAAGAAAAATAGAAGGAAGAAGTAGAAGAATTCGAACTTATCAAGAAAGATGGAGTTCAAATTGTGCATTAAGGAATAGTGTTAGTCCATAAATAGAAGGATGTGGGAAGAGGGGAAGAAATTTTCGAAATTTAAGTAAAAGATTTAAAAACATTTTGAAAAACACTAATTGATTTTTGAAAACCAAGGGTGGAAAAGAAATCAAGTGATTTTTGAAAAAGATGTGGTTAAGAAGATATGATTGGTTTTAAAAAGATGTGATTGAGAAGATATGATTTGAAAAAATAATTTAAAAAGATTTGATTTTAAAAATTAATGACTTGGCTAACAAGAAAAGATATGATTCAAACATTAAACCTTTCTCAACAGAAAAGGCAACATACTTGAAATGTTGAATCAAATCATTTATTGTTAGCAAGTATGTTTGAAAATGGGAAGAAATTGATTTTGAAAAAGATTTGATTGAAAAGATTTGATTTGAAAAAGATTTGATTTTGAAAAAGTTGAAAACTTGAAAAAAAATTTGAATTGAAAACAAAATCTTCCCTCTTGTGCCATCCTGGCGTTAAACGCTCAGAATGGTGCACATTCTGGCGTTTAACGCCCAAAGCACTATCCTTTTGGGCGTTAAACGCCCAGCCAGGCACCCTGGCAGTGTTTAAATGCCGGTTTGTCTTCCTCACTGGGCGTTTTAAACGCCCAGCTTTTTCTGTGTAATTCCTCTGCTGTATGTTCTGAATCTTCAATTCTCTATATTATTGACTTGAAAAGACATAAATAAAAAATATTTTTGGAATTTTAATGATGAAGAATAATCAAGATGCAACTAAAATCAAATAACAATGCAAGACACCAAACTTAGCAGTTTGTATACTTCTGACACTAACAAGTTGAGAGTGCATATGATAAACAACAAAACACTCAAGATAAGAGAATTTAAAGATCAGAGCAAGTAAATCATCAAGAACAACTTGAAGATCACTGAAGACACATGAAAAATGCAAGAAGAACAGAAATATGCAATTGACACCAAACTTAAAATGAGACTCTAGACTCAAACAAGAAATTTTT
>NC_029772.3:87020923-87021522 GCF_000817695.3 Arachis duranensis
AGGTACAGCAGAGCTCCACACCTTAATCTATGGTGTGTAGAAACTCCACCGTTGAAAATACATAAGAACAAGGTCTAGGCATGGCCGAATTGCCAGCCTCCCAATGATTTAAAAACTAGATGTCCCAAGATGATCTAGAGATCTAAAGTGATCAAAAGATGAAAATACAATAGTAAAAGGTCCTATTTGTAGAGAACTAGTAGCCTAGGGTTTACAAAGATTACATAAAAATCCACTTCCGGGCCCACTTGGTGTGTGCTTGGGCTGAGCATTGAAGCATTTTCGTGTAGAGACTCTTCTTGGAGTTAAACGCCAGCTTTTGTGCCAGTTTGGGCGTTTAACTCCCATTCTTGTGCCAGTTCCGGCGTTTAATGCCGGACAGTTTTGAGCTGATTTGGAACGCCGGTTTGGGCCATCAAATCTCGGACAAAGTATGGACTATTATATATTGCTGGAAAGCCCAGGATATCTAATTTTCAACGCCGTTGAGTGAGCGCCAATTAGGCTTCTTTAGCTCCAAAAAATCCACTTTGAGTGCAGGGAGGTCAGAATCCAACAGCATCTGCAGTCCTTTTTAGCCTCTGAATCAGATTTTTGCT
>NC_029772.3:87022242-87023269 GCF_000817695.3 Arachis duranensis
CAAGGAATTGGCTATTGATCAAGATTTGAGAGATTGAATTGCAAGAAATTGTAATTCAATCAATTAAGATTGCCAAGGAGATCAATGAGTGCATTGATTGAGGAAGAGATGAAAATGAACTTGATCCGGAGAATTGCAACATCTCCTGCGCCCAATGAACTCCCCAATTCTGATCTCACCCATTCTCTTTAATTTCTACGTTTACTTTCATGAGCAAACACCCCATTCCCATTTACAATTCTGTAATTTACTTTCACCCCAATTTCTGAATTCACTCAACTAGAACATTCTTCTAATTAAATTTGCTTGATCAATCAATCCCTGTGGGATTCGACCTCACTCTATTGTGAGTTTTTACTTGATGACAAATTCGGTACACTTGCCGAAGGAAATTTGTTGAGAGACAGTTTCCACCTGCATCAAGTTTATGGCGCCGTTGCCGGGGAATGATTGTGCATCAACAATGATTAAAATAGGAGATTACTAGATTGAGCATTTTTGTTTTGTTGATTTAATTTTCTGTTTGAGTAATTTACTTTCTGTCTTAGTTAACCTCTTCCCCCTCTACTCTTTCGTGTTCTTTGTTATTTACCATTCAGTTTGCTAACCCACTAACTGTTTGATATATTGCATCACTCACAACTAACAGTAGTTCTGACAGCAATACTATCTGCACATATTGTTACTTGCTTGTACTTGTTGGTTGTATGACAGGAAGAAGAAGTGGGACTTCAACTTCCTTCGATTTTGAACCAGAGAGGACCCTCTTTAGATTAAGGAGGGAAGCAAGAGAAAAATGTGCAATCGGTGCTGAAGAGGAGGAGGAACACTTTGAACTAAACATGGAAGGCAACATGGAAAACCAACATGAAGAAGAGGCTAATAACCAGGGGGGAGGAGGTAGAGCAAATCATGCTGGGGAGGATAGAAGAGTGTTAGGCTCTTACATCAATCCAAACCCAGGCAACTGTGGAAGTAGCATTCAGAAACCCACCATACATGCCAACAATTTCGAGCTAAAACCTCA
>NC_029772.3:87023336-87028146 GCF_000817695.3 Arachis duranensis
CTGCTCTTGTTCCCTTTTTCACTCAGGGACAAGGCATCTAAATGGCTTGAATTCTTCCCAAAAGAAAGCCTGACAAATTGGGAGGAGGTAGTGAATAAGTTTTTGGCAAGGTTTTACCCCCTCAAAGGATCAATAGGCTGAGAACTGAAGTGCAGACGTTCAGACAGCAAGATGGGGAGACACTTTATGAAGCTTGGGAAAGGTTCAAAGACCTAACAAGGAGGTGTCCACCAAATATGTTCAATGAATGGGTGCAGTTGCACATCTTCTATGAAGGCTTGTCATATGAATCAAAGAAGGCAGTAGACCATTCCTCTGGAGGATCATTGAACAAAAAGAAGACCATTGAAGAAGCCATAGATGTAATTGAGACTGTAGTTGAGAATGACTACTTCTATGCTTCCGAAAGAGGGAACACTAGAGGAGTGATAGAGCTAAGCAATGTAGATGCTCTGCTGGCTCAGAACAAGCTCATTACTAAGCAGCTAGCTGACCTCACCAAGAAGATGGAGAGGAACCAAGTGGCAGCAATCACCACCTCCTCAACAACCCAAGAAGGAGTTGAAGAAGAAGCAGAGGGTAACCTTGAGCAAGCCAACTACATTGGGAATTCACCTAGACAGAACCATGATCCATACTCCAAGACATACAACCCTAGATGGAGGAACCACCCAAACTTTGGGTGGAGGAATTAGCAAGATCAAAGCCAAGACCAGAGACGTTACAACTCCAACAACAATGCAGCTCATCAACAATTCACACAGAGGACATATCAACACCCCCACAACAAGACTTTTCCACACCCATATCAAAACCACAACAACACCTCTCATCCTTCCACCTCTAATCCCAATCTACCATCAATTGATGACAGACTTTCTAAGCTTGAAACCTTACTTGAGGGAGTATGCAAAGACGTCCGAAACAGTAAAGTATTTTGAGAGGAAGTGCAGTCAAACATGCAGAATCAAAATGCTGCCATCAAGAAATTGGAGACACAAATTGGTCATCTATTCAAGCAGCTTTCTAATCACAACCTTTGCAATGATAACAATTCAAGCAAAGAGGAGGAGTGTCAAGCTATAACACTTAGGAGTGGGAAGGAACTTAAGGAACTCTCCCAAAAACCACAAGAAGAAGGCTCAAATGAAAAGGGAGAAGAACAAGATGGAGTTTAAACTCCCACTTCAAGTCCACAAAAAGAAAAAGGGATGCCAAAACTGAACATCTCAAGAGCTCCATATCCTCAGCAGTTGAAGAAAAAAGAAGATGACAACCAGTTCGTGAGATTCTTGGAAATCTTTAAGAAACTACAAATCAACATACCCTTTGCAGAAGCAATAGAACAAATGCCACTCTATGCCAAGTTCTTGAAGGAGCTGATGACTAAGAAGAGAAGCTGGAAGAACAATGAGACTATGATACTAACCGAA
Source organism: Arachis duranensis (assembly GCF_000817695.3). Classification (NCBI taxonomy): domain Eukaryota; kingdom Viridiplantae; phylum Streptophyta; class Magnoliopsida; order Fabales; family Fabaceae; genus Arachis; species Arachis duranensis. The sequence continues at coordinate 87,024,770 of NC_029772.3, forward strand.
GAATGTAGTGCTATCATCCAGCACAAACTACCCCAGAAGTTGAAGGATCCTGGGAGCTTTCAGATCCCTTGTATTATAGGGGAAATCACAGTAGAGAAGGCCCTTTGTGGCTTAGGAGCCAGCATCAATTTGATGTCAGTAGCAATGATGAGGAAGATGAAGATCGAGGAGGCTAAACCAACAAAAATGGCCTTACAACTGGCAGACCGATCGTTCAAGTTCCCTCATGGCATAGTAGAGGATTTGTTGGTGAAAGTAGGAGACTTCATATTCCCGGCAGATTTTGTAGTGTTGGACATGCAGGAGGAAGCCAAGACCTCCATTATTCTGGGAAGGCCGTTCTTGGCTACTGCTGGAGCTATCATTGATGTACAAAAAGGTGATCTTACCTTGAGATTACACAATGAAAAGATGACATTCAATGTGTTCAAGGCCATGAGTTACCCACCAGAATAATTGGGGGAATGCATGAGGTTAGACGCACTTGAAGAAGAAGTGCTGGAGTGTTTTGAAGAAGAGGAGCATGAAGAGCCCGAGAGATCAATGGAGGAGGACTATATATCAAGTGAGGATGTTGCAACAGCAGAGAGTCATGTTCAAGATGCACCAAAGGAAGAGACTGAAAAGTCAGAAGCACCCAAGGTTGAACTCAAAGCATTGCCACCCACTCTCAAATATGCATACCTAGGAGAAAATGAAAACTACCCAGTGATCATAAGCCCATGCCTCAGCCAAGATCAAGAGGATGAACTGCTCAAGGTGCTGCGGGAGCATAAGGACGCCATTGGATGGACCCTTGCTGACCTGAAGGGAGAACAAAGATTGCTAAGTGCAATCATGCGTACGCATGACCCATGTGTACACATCATTCTCCAAAACTTGCCATATCATGCGTACGCATGAAGCATGCGTACGCACGATGCCAAACCAAAATGAAAATGTTTTTGTACAAGCATCATGCAACTATCATGTGTACGCACGATCCAAAACCAGAGTGAAAATATTTTTGTGCAAGCATCGTGCAAGTATCGTGTATACCCATGATGCCAAACCAGAATGAAAATATTTTTGTTCGAGCATCGTGCGAGTATTATGCGTACACACGATGCCATAAAATAGTGGTTTATCACTTGCCCATATGGAGTGTTTGCCTACAGGCGCATGCCATTTGGGCTATGTAATGCACCTGTGACTTTCCAACGCTGCATGCTTTCTATTTTCTCAGATATGATAGAGAAATTAATTAAAGGTTTTATGGATGATTTCTCGGTATTCGGAGATTCTTTTACTAGTTGCTTGAATCACCTAGCCTTGGTATTGAAAAGATACCAAGAGACCAATTTGGTCTTGAACTGGGAGAAATGTCACTTTATGGTGACAGGAGGAATAGTTCTTGGCCATAAGATTTCTAACCAAGGAATCGAAGTGGACAGGGCTAAAGTAAAACTTATTGAAAAGCTCCCTCTACCCAGTGATGTCAAGGCAATTAGAAGCTTTTTAGGGCATGCTGGCTTTTACAGAAGATTTATTAAAGATTTTTCAAAAATAGCTAAGCCCTTGAGTAATCTCCTTGTATCAGATACACCATTCATCTTCGATGAAACCTGCATGTTGGCATTCGAGCATTTGAAAGAAAGATTGTCCTCTGCCCCTATCATCTCCCCACCTGATTGGAACTTACCCTTTGAATTGATGTGTGATGCATCTGACTTTGCAGTAGGGGCAGTGTTAGGGCAGAGGAAAAATAACTTAGTCCATGTAATATACTATGCTAGCAAGGTCCTCAATGATGCTCAAAGAAAATATACCACTACTGAAAAGGAATTGCTAGCCATAGTTTTTGCATTTGACAAGTTTAGATCATACCTCATTGGTGCTAAAGTAATTGTTTTTACAGATCACACAGCACTTAAATATTTATTTGCCAAGCAAGAATCAAAACCAAGACTAATAAGATGGATCTTATTATTGCAGGAGTTTGATATTGAAATCAGAGACAAGAAGGGAGTGGAGAACAAGGTGGCAGATCACCTATCCAGGATTCCTCATGAGGAAGGAGGAACACATGCTATGAGTGTGAACGAGCTCTTCCCTGATGAGCAGTTAATGACAGTGCACAAAGCCCCATGGTTTGCAGACATTGCCAACTTCAAGGCAACTGGGGCTCTACCTCCAGGGATCAATAAACATCAAAAGAGGAAGCTCATGAATGATGCAAAATACTTTGTCTGGGATGAGCCTTATCTCTTCAAGAAGTGTTCAGATGGAATCCTTAGAAGATGTGTCTCAGAAGAGGAAGGACGAGAGGTACTATGGAATTGCCACGGCTCATGCTACGGAGGCCACTTTGGAGGGGACAGGGCTGCAGCAAAGGTGTTACAAAGTGGATTCTTTTGGCCCACCCTTTTCAAGGATGCCAAAGAACTGGTAAGGAGCTGCAATGAATGCCAAAGATCTGGGAATTTGCCCAAAAGAAATTCCATGCCACAGAATTTCATCTTGGAACCGGAAGTATTTGATGTGTGGGGAATAGATTTCATGGGACCATTCCCAACCTCATATGCAAACAAGTACATCTTGGTAGCAGTGGATTATGTGTCCAAATGGGTAGAGGCCATTGCAACCCCAACAAATGACAACAAAGTGGTCATGAACTTCCTCAGGAAGAATATCTTCAACCGGTTCGGAGTCCCAAGAGCCCTCATCAGTGATGGAGGGAGCCATTTTTGTAACAAACCACTAGAGGCTCTTCTCCTACGATATGGGGTGAAACACAAGGTAGCTACACCTTACCATCCCCAAACAAGTGGACAAACGGAGATATCCAACAGAGAGCTAAAGAGGATTCTGGAAAAGACTGTGGGTGCTTCAAGAAAGGATTGGGCGAAGAAGCTGGATGATGCTCTTTGGGCATACAGGACAGCATTCAAAACACCACTGGGAATGTCCCCATATCAACTGGTTTATGGTAAAGCTTGCCATTTACCACTAGAATTGGAACACAAAGCTCTCTGGGCCATCAAGATACTAAACTTTGATAGCATTGCTGCTGGTGCAAAGAGGATCTTGCAGCTGCAAGAGATGGAGGAATTCAGGTCACAAGCCTATGAAAATACTAAGATATATAAAGAGAATGCAAAGAGGAGACATGACCTGCATCTTGCACCCAGGGATTTTGAAAAGGGGCAGCAAGTACTCCTCTACAATTCCAAATTGAGACTGTTCCCAGGAAAACTCAAATCGAGGTGGTCCGGGCCTTTCATTGTCACAAACGTCTCACCATATGGACACATCGAAATCATGGATGAAAGGTCAGAGAGGACTTTTACAGTGAATGGACAAAGACTCAAGCATTATCTGGGCAACATGGGGGAAAA
>NC_029772.3:87028227-87030280 GCF_000817695.3 Arachis duranensis
ATAAAAGAGCGCTTTGTTGGGAGGCAACTCAACCTTAGGTAACTACTTTTTCAGCTGCATTTCAATAAAGATCACAAGTTGTTTCCCCTGCATTGCAAGGAGCTAAGTTTGGTGTTCCACACCAAAACAATTCAAGAGTGAAAGTGCGATTCTAAGTTTGGTGTCCCACCAAAGGATGCAAGTTAGAATCACACTACACTCTCAAAGCACATTGCTAGCTCTGACCAATCAAGGGAACCACTTGGATATAGATTAGTCTTTAGTTAATTGGTTGCTAACAGCAAGATACGAGGTTCTATGCATGCATGCAAGGTTTTGTAGTAGGCAAGGAACTAAGTTTGGTGTTCACACACCAAAATAAGTTCAGAAATCATAAGCATACATGCAAGCTGACTATTCCTCAAGTGCTTGGGAAACGAGCATCTTCCAATAACCTCGCAGGAAGCTTATGAGGAGATGGTGCACCTTCAACTCAGAGGCAACTGGATTGGTGTGGCAAACCATCTCCCAAAGGTTGTATTGCTACTTAATTCCATCTACTCATCGTGTTAAAAATTGGAAGTCCGAATGCACTGTTAATTAATAGTCATGTGTTGATTGGAACCTAGTTCAACTATGCATTTTAAGTTTTCTGATGAAGAAGTCTATGCTTGCTAGTCTTTATGTTACTGCATCATATCTTTACTTATTGTATGCTTGTCTTGTAAAATCAAATGAAAAAGAGAATGAGTTTTCTTCAAAAGACCAGAGTAGAGTTCATGATATGGAGTAAGTCTCTGAGTTTGTGGTGTAGTCATAAGTTAGCTAAGTTGGTTCAACCATAAGGTGGGGATGACAACTATCTGGCCTGAATACTATACTTTGAATATACCCATGAGACTAAGTAAATAACAAGATCCTAATAAGAGAAAGAGAAAGAACACTTAAAGTCAAAAACAAAAGAAAAAGAGTAAGCAATAAGGCTAGGCACCAATGGTTTTAATCTTGAGGCATGTGTCTGTGGTGTTCCTGTGTGAGGGATTTACTTGGATGAATAAGCTCTTAGGGGTGCCTTATCACTTGGTAACTTGGGTTAACTAACTCGGGATTATCAGCTGAAAGTCCACTATCAAGAGTAACCCTCACTACAGAGCATTTAGTAACCCAAAGAGGTGCTGGACACCAAGGTCTCAAGAAGGAAAATAAATGAACCAGATGCCTGTGGTGTGTATGTATGGGGGAGAGACTTGAGGGAGTAAGTCCTTAGGGGTGTCTCAACACCTAGCACCTTGAACCAACTGGTTCGGGAGTGTTGGCTGAAAGCTTATTTTAAAGAGTTGCCCCCTTACAGAGCACTTAGCTTGAAGAACACAAATAAGCCCTGGAATGACAATAAAAGGATCAATAAAAGTCTCATGGGATGTAAGCAGAGTTAGTGTTTTAGGACATGATAAAGGTCTGAAAGCTAGTAATAGAATGAACCTAAGTTGCTATACATGAAACCACCATAAAATCAGTGACATGACTTCCACAAGAATGACTCATTTCTCTTGGCATTTCATTCATCATACACTGTGAATTTTAAGTTTGGTGTTGTGATGCCAGGGCATCTTGGCCAGTTTCACTGACTTTTTCTTTACTGTTTTTAAGGTAGTTTCATGCATTTCCTTAGGAAATAAGCTAGTTTTGGGTAGATATTTACTTACACCTTGATTCAAGCATACACTGTGAATTTTATATGATTTCATGAGGATTTTGCATGAGTTTAATAATAAATTGTATGTTGCATTACCCATGACTTAGACTAGAACTTTGATGCACTCTATTGCTTGATTTCAGGACCAAAGGAAGCAAGGAAGAACCACTTAGCAGTCACGTTAATCTAATTAACGTTACCACTAACGTGGAATGGGAGGTAACTTGCAAAGTTAATGAGAAAAGTGATTGCCAATAACGCTCTCGAAGCCATCATTGCCCACGTTAAGAGTCACGTTAACTAAGTTAACGTGAGCTCTAACGTGAAGAAAGGACTTTAAGCCAACGTTAGTGACACTTAACATTATCACTAACGTTG
>NC_029772.3:87030445-87034104 GCF_000817695.3 Arachis duranensis
TTAGTGACACTCAACATTGTCACTAATGTTGGGGATGGCTAAGAATGGCCACGTTAGAAGCCACGTTAACCTAGTTAACGTGGACTCTAACGTGAGACATAGGGGCACATTGGAACGTTAGTGACAATATTAAGTGTCACTAACGTTCTCGAAGGTTGGCAAGGCCACGTTAGAAGCCACGCTAACCTAGTTAACGTGGGGTCTAACGTGAGGCAAAGGGGTCCATTGGAACGTTAGTGACAATGTTGAGTGTCACTAACGTTCTCGAACTCATACTTTCACTAAAACGTTAACACCCCTAACGTCCTGAGCAAAAGTCTCTGCCCACTTCACACTTTCTCTCTGCAAGTAAAACCAAGCCCAAATGAAGAAGAGAACTGCTTCAATCTCAAGATCCAAAGGCCCAAGACTTGAAGAGCCAACTAGAAGCTGAGAAGAGTAGTATATATAGGAGTAGCTTTGAATTATTTAGGAGTTCTGGAAGTTGGAAATTTTTATGTTAAATTCACATTTCTGGACTTTACTATGAGTTTGTGTATTTTTCTGTGATTTCAGGTAATTTCTGGCTGAAATTGAGGGACTTGAGCAAAACTCTGATAGGAGGCTGACAAAAGGACTGCTGATGCTGTTGGAATCTGACCTCCCTACAGTCAAAATGAATTTTCTGGAGCTACAAGACACCAAATGGCGCGCTCTCAACGGAGTTGGAAAGTAGACATCCTGAGCTTTCCAGCAATATACAATAGTCCATACTTTATTCGGGAATTGACGACGTAAAATGGCGCTCAACGCCAAGTACATGCTGCTGTCTGGAGTTAAACGCCAGAAACACGTCACGACCCGGAGTTGAACGCCCAAAACACGTTACAACTTGGCGTTCAACTCCAAGAAAAGCTCAGCTCGTGGATAGATCAAGCTCAGCCCAAGCACACACCAAGTGGGACCCGGAAGTGAATTTATGCATCAATTACTTACTCATGTAAACCCTAGTAGCTAGTTTAGTATAAATAGAACATTTAACTATTGTATTAGTCGTCTTTTGACCACGTTTCATCTTTGGTCTCAGTTTTGTTTTATTCTTTATTCTTTATCTTAGGAGGCTATTGATCACATTTTAGGGGGCTGGCCATTCGGCCATGCCTAAACCTTTCACTTATGTATTTTCAACGGTGGAGTTTCTACACACCATAGATTAAGGGTGTGGAGCTCTGCTGTACCTCAAGTTTCAATACAATTACTATTATCTTCTATTCAATTCTCTTTTTATTCTTATTCCAAGATATACGTTGCACTTCAACTTGATGAATGTGATGATCCGTGACACTCATCATCATTCTCACCTATAAACGCGCGTGACTGACAACCACTTCCGTTCTACCCTAGGCCGGGCGCATATCTCTTAGATTCCCCAACAAAATCTTCGTGGTATAAGCTAGATAGATGGTGGCATTCATGGGAATCCGGAAAGTCTAACCTTGTCTGTGGTATTCTGAGTAGGATTCCGGGAATCTGGAAAGTCTAACCTTGTCTGTGGTATTCCGAGTAAGATTCCGGTATTGAATTTGATTTACATAAGTATTTCTATCTTATTTTATTTCTTTTTATTATTAATTTTCGAAATCCATAATCATTTAATCTGCCTAACTAAGATTTACAAGGTGACCATAGCTTGCTTCATACCAACAATCTCTGTGGGATCGACCCTTACTCACGTAAGGTTTATTACTTGGACGACCCAGTACACTTGCTGGTTAGTTGAACGTAGTTGTGATCACAATATATCTCATGCAAATACAAAGAGGGCAATCACAATTTCGTCCACCAAGTTTTTGGCGCCGTTGCCGGGGATTGTTGAGTTTGAACAACTAACGGTTCATCTTGTTGCTCAGATTAGGTAATTTTCTTTTCAAAAAACTTTTCAAAAATCTTTTTCAAAACTTTTCTTTTCTTTTTTGTTTTTTCCAAAAATATTTTTGAAAAAAATTAATAAAAATCCAAGAAAATTAATAAAATCATAAAAATCAAAAATATTTTGTGTTTCTTGTTTGAGTCTTGAGTCAATTTTTAAGTTTGGTGTCAATTGCATGTTTTAAAAAAAATTCTTACATTTTTCGAAAATTCCATGCATTCATAGTGTTCTTCATGATCTTCAAGTTGTTCTTGACAAGTCTTCTTGTTTGATCTTGATGATTTCTTGTTTTGTGTCTTTTGTTGTTTTTCATGTGCACTTTTGCATTCATATCTTCCATGCATTAAAAATTTCTAAGTCTGGTGTCTTGCATGTTTTCTGTGCATCAAAAATTTTTTCAAAATTATGTTCTTGATGTTCATCATGATCTTCAAAGTGTTATTGGTGTTCATCTTGACATTCATAGTGTTCTTGCATGCATCTTGTGTTTTAATCCAAAATTTTCATGTTTTGGGTCATTTTTGTGTTTTTCTCTCTCATCATTAAAAATTCAAAAATAAAAAAAATATCTTTTCCTTATTTTTCTCCAAATTTTCGAAAATTTGAGTTGACTTAGTCACAAAAATTTTAAAATTAGTTGTTTCTTACAAGTCAAGTCAAATTTTCAATTTTAAAAATCTTATCTTTTCAGAATCTTTTTCAAAAATCATATCTTTTCAAACTTTATCTTTGTTTTTCGAAAATTTTCAAAAAAATATATATTTTTCAAAATTTTTCAAAATCTTTTTCTTATCTTTTACATCATATTTTCGAAAATATGCTAACAATTAATGTGATTGGTTCAAAAAAATTTGAAGTTTTTTACTTTCTTGTGAAGAAAGGTTCAATCTTTAAATCCTAAAATCTTATCTTGTAGTTTCTTGTTAGTTAAGTCATTTTAAAAATTAAATCTTTTTCAAAATGCCTTTTTCTTAAAAATCTTATCTTTTTATCTTATCTTTTTCAAAATTTTATCTTTTTCAAAATTTGATTTCAAAATATCTTATCTAACTTCTTATCTTCTCATCTTTTCAAATTTAATTTTAATGTTTTTAACTAACTATTTGACTTTTTGTTTGTTTCTTATCTTTTTCAAAACCAACTAACTACCTATCCCTCTCTAATTTTCGAAAATACCTCTCTCTTTTTCAAAAATTCTTTTTAATTGTTTTAAATTTTAATTTTAATCATATCTTATCTTTAATTTTCGAAAATCACCAACCACTTTTTCAAAATTATTTTCGAAATTCTCTATCTCTTTTCTTATTCTATTTAATTATTTATTTACTAACACTTCCCTTCACCTCTCCTCATCTAAAAATCTGAATCCAATCTATCCCTTGTGTTTGGATTCTTCACTGTTCTTTCTTCTATCCCTTTCTTTTTCTACTAACATAAAGGAATCTCTATACTGTGACATAGAGGATTCCTCTTTCTTTTCTTGTTTTCTTCTATTTCATATGAGCAGGAACATGGAAAAAGGCACTCTTGTTGAAATTGATCCTGAACCTGAAAGGACTTTGAAAAGGAAACTAAGAGAAGCTAAATTACAACAATCCAGAAGTAATCTTTCAGAAAATTTCGAACAAGAGAAGGAGATGGCAGCCGAACCCAATAATGATAATACAAGAAGGATGCTTGGTGACTTTACCAAGCCCACGTCCAAATTTGATGGAAGAAGCATCTCCATTCCTGCCATTGGAGCCAATAA
>NC_029772.3:87035801-87037587 GCF_000817695.3 Arachis duranensis
CAAACTCTAAGTTTGGTGTTAAGACCCCATATCCAAACTCTAAGTTTGGTGTTGGGACTATACAACATTGACTTGATCACCTGTGAGGCTCCATGAGAGCCCACTGTCAAGCTAATGACATTAAAAGAGCGCTTGTTGGGAGGCAACCCAATTTTTAATTTTATTTTTATTTTATTGCTATTTTGTGTTTTATTAGGTACATGATCATGAGGAGTCACGAAAAAATCATAAAAATTAAAAACAGAATCAAAAACAGCAGAAACAAATTCGCACCCTGGAGGAAGGACAGACTGGCGTTCAACGCCAGTAAGGAGCATCTGGCTGGCGTTTAATGCCAGAACAGAGCATGAATCTGGCGCTGAACGCCAGAAACAAGCAACATTCTGGCGTTTGAACGCCAGGAATGTGCCTTGAGGAAAGCTGGCGCTGAACGCCAGTAACAAGCATGAAACTGGCGTTCAACGCCAGAAACATGCTACATATGGGTGTTGAACGCCCAGAACATGCTTTACATGGGCGTTGAACGCCCAAAACGTGCATCACCTCGGCATTTAAACGCCAGAATGGTATGCAAATGCATTTTACATGCCTATTTGGTGCAGGGATGTAATTCCTTGACACCTCAGGATCTGTGGACCCCACAGGATCATCTCAGGATCTGTGGACCCCACAGGATCACCTCAGGATCTGTGGACCCCACAGGATCCCCACCTACTATATTCCCACATTACCTCCTAATCCTATTTTTGTGATTACTCTTCCCCATGTCACACTTCCCAACACTCTTCACCATCAACTTCAATCTCTCTTCCCAATTACCCCCTTCACCACTCACATCCATCCACTCTTCCCCAAAAACCTCACCTACCTTCAGAATTCAAAAACACTTTCCCTCCCAATCTCACCCTAAATGGCCGAACCTACCCTCTCCTCTCTCCCTATATATGCCCTTCCATTCTAATTAATTTTCACACAACACAACCCCCTCTTCTATACCTTGATCGAACCTACACTTCCCCTTCTTCTCCATATTCTCTTTTTCTTTTTCTTCTTCTCTTTTTTCTTCTCTTGCTCGAGGGCGAGCAATATTTTAAGTTTGGTGTGGTCAAAGCATAATCTTTTTGTTTTCCATTACCATCAATGGCACCTAAGGCCGGAGAATCCTCTAGAAAAGGAAAAGGGAAGACAAAAGCTTCTACCTCCGAGTCATGGGAGATGGAAAGATTCATCTCCAAAAGCCATCAAGACCACTTCTATGATGTTGTGGCAAAGAAGAAGGTGATCCCTGAGGTCCCTTTCAAGCTCAAGAAAAATGAGTATCCGGAGATCCGACATGAGATCCGAAGAAGAGGTTGGGAAGTCTTAACCAACCCCATGCAACAAGTTGGAATCTTAATGGTTCAAGAGTTCTATGCCAATGCATGGATCACTAGAAACCATGATCAAAGTATGAACCCGAATCCAAAGAATTATCTCACAATGGTTCGGGGGAAATACTTAGATTTTAGTCCGGAAAATGTGAGGTTGGCGTTTCACTTGGCCATGATGCAAGGAGATAAACGCCCCTACACTAGAAGGGTCAACTTTCATCAAAGGTTAGACCAAGTCCTAATGGACATATGTGTGGAAGGAGCTCAATGGAAAAGAGACTCCAAAGGCAAGCCAGTTCAACTAAGAAGACTGGACCTCAAGCCTGTGGCTAGAGGATGGCTGGAGTTCATTCAACGCTCCATCATTCCCACTAGCAACCGATCTGAAGTTACTGTGGATCGGGCCATCATGATTT
>NC_029772.3:87037868-87038696 GCF_000817695.3 Arachis duranensis
GAGGAAGCTCATCATCAAGAAATCCCTGAGATGCCTCAAGGGATGCACTTTCCTCCCAACAACTATTGGGAACAACTCAATACTTCCTTAGAAGATTTAAGCCACAATGTGGAACAATTAAGGGTGGAACATCATGAGAACTCCATCATTCTCCATGAAATAAGAGAAGATCAAAGAGCAATGAGGGAGGAGCAACAAAGGCAAGGAAGGGACATAGAAGAGCTTAAGGACATTGTTGGTCCTTCAAGAAGAAGACGCCACTATGGTGGATTCATTCCTTGTTCTTACTTTTTTGCTGTTCGGTTTTTATATTATATGTTTATCTATATTTTGTGTCTCTACTTCATGATCATTAGTGTTTAGTAACTATGTCTTAAAGTTATGAATAATTCCATTAATCTTTCACCTCTCTTAAATGAAAGATGTTTTTAATCAAAACAACAAGAAGTACATGAATTTCAAATTTATCCTTGAATTTAGTTTAATTATATTGATGTGGTGGCAATACTTTTTGTTTTCTGAATGAATGCTTAAACAGTGCATATTTTTTATATTGTTGTTTATGAATGTTAAAACTGTTGGCTCTTGAAAGAATGATGAACAAAGAGAAATGTTATTGATGATCTAAAAAATCATAAAATTGATTCTTGAAGCAAGAAAAAGCAGTGAAAAACAAAAGCTTGCGAAAAAAAATATGGCAAAAAAATAGAAAGAAAAAGAAATAGCAAGCAGAAAAAGCCAATAGCCCTTAAAACCAAAAGGCAAGGGTAAAAAGGATCCAAGGCTTTGAGCATCAATGGATAGGAGGGCCCAAGGAAATAAAATCCA
>NC_029772.3:87039802-87043235 GCF_000817695.3 Arachis duranensis
TATTCCAAGATATACGTTGCACTTCAACTTGATGAGTGTGATGATCCGTGACACTCATCATCATTCTCACCTATGAACGCGCGTGACTGACAACCACTTCCGTTCTACCTTAGGCCGGGCGCATATCTCCTAGATTCCCCAACAAAATCGTCGTGGTATAAGCTAGATAGATGGCGGCATTCATGGGAATCCGGAAAGTCTAACCATGTCTGTGGTATTCCGAGTAGGATTCCGGGAATCTGGAAAGTTTAACCTTGTCTGTGGTATTCCGAGTAAGATTCCGGTATTGAATGACTGTGACGAGCTTCAAACTCCTGAAGGCTGGGCGCTAGTGACAGATGCAAAAGAATCAATGGATTCTATTGCAACCTGATTGAGAACCGACAGATGATTAGCCGTGCTGTGACAGAGCATTTGGACCATTTTCACTGAGAGGATGGGATGTAGCCATTGTCAAGGGTGATGCCTCCAGACAATTAGCCATGTAGTGACAGCGCATAGGACCATTTTCCCGAGAGGATGAAAAGTAGCCATTGATGATGGTGATGCCCTACATACAGCTTGCCATGGAAAGGAGTAAGAAGGATTGGATGAATGTAATAAGAAAGTAGAGATTCAAAAGGAGCACAGCATCTCCATACGCCTATCTGAAATTCCCACTATTGATTTATATAAGTATTTTTATCTTATTTTATTTCTTTTTATTATTGATTTTCGAAATCCATAATCATTTAATCTGCCTAACTGAGATTTACAAGGTGACCATAGCTTGCTTCATACCAACAATCTCTGTGGGATCGACCCTTACTCACGTAAGGTATTACTTGGATGACCCAGTACACTTGCTGGTTAAGTTGAACGTAGTTGTGATCACATATGCCAAAGAGCCATTAAATAAATCTCATGCAAATACACAGAAGGCAATCACAATTTCGTCCACTAGCAAGTAAAACCAAACCCAAATGAAGAAGAGAACGGCTTCAAACTCAAGATCCAAAGGCCCAAGACTTGAAGAGCCAACTAGAAGTTGAGAAGAATAGTATATATAAGGGTAGCTTTGAATTATTTAGGAGTTCTGGAAGTGGGGAAAATAGCACTACTCTCTGTATTTTACTCTGCTCTTCTAGTTCCATGATGTATTCTCCAACTTTGTTTTCATTTTCTAGAGCTATGAACAACTAAACCCCTTTCATTGGGTTAGGGAGCTCTGTTGTAAGTTGATGGATCAATACTAATTTTCATTATTCTTCTTCTATCTTTTCTCTTGATTTTACTTGAAAGCTTTCGATCTTCATCCCATTGGGTAGTTATCTTAGAAAAGAAGCTATTCAAACTTGGATCTCTTCTGAGCCTTGAAAGAGGAATGAAGAGATCAAGCTAGAAATGCTTTCTCATGCTGGACCAAATTGGGTTTGGATGGATATGTGACTATAATCCTCTCAATACTTGATTTGGGAAATGCATGTGGTATAATCAGTGACCACACTTCATCTCTTCTCATGAGCAATTGACCAAGGAATTGGCTATTGATCAAGATTTGAGAGATTGAATTGCAAGAAATTGTAATTCAATCAATTAAGATTGCCAAGGAGATCAATGAGTGCATTGATTGAGGAAGAGATGAAAATGAACTTGATCCGGAGAATTGCAACATCTCCTGCGCCCAATGAACTCCCCAATTCTGATCTCACCCATTCTCTTTGATTTCTGCGTTTACTTTCATGAGCAAACACCCCATTCCCATTTACAATACTGCAATTTACTTTCAGTCATTTACTTTCAGCCATTTAATTCTAGCATTTAATTTTTTTGTTATTTACATTCCCGCCATTTTAATTTCTGCAAATCTCAACCCAAATTCTAAATTCGCTCAACTAGAACTTTCTTCTAATTAAAGTTGCTTGATCAATCAATCCTTGTGGGATTCGACCTCACTCTATTGTGAGTTTTTACTTAACGACAAATTCGGTACACTTGCCGAAGGAAATTTGTTGAGAGACAGTTTCCACCTGCATCACTTATTTTCTTTTTTCTATAAAATTTCGAAAAAAATCCAAAAAAATTTAGAAAATCATAAAATCAAAAATATTTTGTGTTTCTTGTTTGAGTCTTGAGTCAATTTTTAAGTTTGGTGTCAATTGCATGTTTTAAAAAATTTTGCATTTTTTTTCGAAAATTCATGCATGTGTTCTTCATGATCTTCAAGTTGTTCTTGGTAAGTCTTCTTGTTTGATCTTTATGTTTTCTTGTTTTGTGTCTTTTGTTGTTTTTCATATGCATTTTTGCATTCATAGTGTCTAGGCATTAAAAATTTCTAAGTTTGGTGTCTTACATGTTTTCTTTTCTTGAAATTTTTTCAAAAATAATTCTTGATGTTCATCTTGATCTTCAAAAATAAATCTTCCAAGATGACCATAGCTTGCTTCATACCAACAATCTCCGTGGGATAGACCCTTACTCACGTAAGGTTTATTACTTGGACAACCCAGTACACTTGTTGGTTAGTTGTGCGAAGTTGTGAAGAAAGTACTGAGTTAATAGATGCACACACCAAGTTGAATGCCATTATTAGAGATCACAATTTCTCCTACCATCACGTGTACGTGTCAGCCACACGTACACGTCACTGGTCTTCTTTGCAAGTCATGCGGATGCGTCGGTCACGCGGACGCGTCGTTGAGCAAATCTTCAATTCACGCGTGCGTGTCAGTCATGCGCACGCGTCACCATGGATACTTCCAGATCACACGCACACATCAGGCACGCGTGTGCGTCGCTCCTCGTAGTCATATCCTTTGATTCTTGTGCTGCAGAAACTCCGTCAAATTTCGTCGAATTCTACCTGATGTGTGGAAAACGATCCAACACAAAACTCACCGGCAAGTGTACCGGGTCGCATCAAGTAATAAAACTCACGGGAGTGAGGTCGATCCCACAGGGATTGAAGGATTGAGCAATTTTAGCTTAGTGGTTGATTTAGTCAAGCGAATCAAGTATTGGTTGAGTGGTTTATCATAAACAGAACTAAATTGCTTGGAATGTAAAGGGAGAGGGGAGAATTGCAGTAAATTAAAGAGCAGGAAAGTAAAGGATGCTGAATCTTAAAGAACAAGAAATTAAATGACTAAAACTTAAAGTGTAAGAAATGTAAATTGCAGTAACTTAAAGTGCATGAAATATAAATTGCTTGAATGGAAAAAGGGATTTGAGGATTGGGAATTCAGAATTTCAGCAAGGGAAATTAAATTGCAACAATTAATAAAGTAGAAGTTGAATTAGAAATAACTAGAATCCAAACAGAAATGGAAATTAACTTGCAGCAGAGGTTCACAGAAGAACCAAAAAGGAAAATGGGGTCTCAGGACTCAAGAGACTAGATAGCAAAGTCTAGATCTCAATTGCCTTCCCAGATCCAAGTTCACAAAGCAATTAA
>NC_029772.3:87043381-87070258 GCF_000817695.3 Arachis duranensis
AACTCAATTATGCAGAAGAGGAATTAAAGAGATTTTGAATGGAGATTGAGACAGAATTTCCTCAATTCTTCACACCCAAAACTCAAACAAGAAAAGTAGAAATGCCCACACAAGAACGAGGAAGAAGAGAGATCAATTCTCCTCCCTAATTCTCTGAAATTTCAGTGAAGTCTCCAAGAGAAGTTCCAAAGTTCAAAAATAAAAGTAAGGCTTCAAAGAAAGATTCAAAGTTCAAGAGTAAAGTAAAAGGTGCTAATTACATCAAACTATCTCCTATTTATACACTTTCTATTCTTGAATTTTGGAATTTGGATGGGCTTTTGATTTGGTGAAGAAATGAATTTTATTGGATTTTTAATCCAATTTTAGCCCATGATTTGGTGAAGAATGATGCCTGTGCGTGCTGCTGGTGCTGCCGAGCCTTCCCTTGGTGCGCCAGAATGGTGCGCGTGTGTGCATCACCAAAATGCTGCCCTGCCCTTGTGGAGGGCAGTGCAATGTGCCAAGGCTGAAGCTCCGTGTTCGAAACTTGGGTGACGCGCACGCTACCTCTTTTCCTTGATTTTCTTGGCACCAAAGTAAGGCTTAGTTTCTTGTTTCCTCATGGTTCCGTGTTCGATCCTTGTGGCAAGCATTGGTGAGCTTTTTCTTTGGATTTCTTCCTTTGTTGAGCCCGATATTGCCCTTGAGGAGGGCAGGGTAGTGTTTTTGTGCTCCTTGATCCATGGCACCAATTTGTGCTCTGCCCTTGTCATGGGCAGGGCAGGGTTGCCTCTCAAGGCTTGTTTCCTTATGTTGCCCTCCTAGAGGGCAGTGTGCCCTTGTGGAGGGCAATGCTTGCACTCCTCCTTTTATGCGCCACACTTTTTCTCTCTTTGGGCCACGCTTTCTTAAGACACGCTTCCTCTTTTCTTCTTTTCTTCACCTACAATAAACCAAAACAACCACTCAAAGTATCACTAAATTCACAAGGCTTATAAATCAATTAAAATTCAATTAAAATTAGCTTAAACCTCATGAGTTAGCATCAATTTAATGGTAGTTGCTTGATTTAAAGAAGTTATGCATTTTCATTCCAAATCTCTTACTTAAGATGCAAGAAAGTGCATAAAGACTAATAAAACAAGTGAAATTAGCTTGAAAAATGGGTATATGATGACTTGTCATCACAACACCAAACTTAAATCTTGCTTGTCCCCAAGCAAGCATCAAAACTAAGAGAAAATGAAATGAACAAGAAAAGAACACATATCCTTATTAGGCATATAGCAGAACTTGATTTATGGAGTCTTTATGCAGACAATGATAACTCATTTATTATTTCTGTTACATAGTATACATTTTTCCTCAAAGGCTTGCTAAACTTGCTGTTATAAGACTTACTTTTTAATTACTCCCTTGCTAACTTTTCTTTCTTATAATGCTTAACAAGCTTATTATTCTTTTGGAGGTTTGGTGTCTGATGTTGCAGTAGTAGCCTTTGGCTTTATTTTCTTTTCTTTTTGCTCAGCATCTTTCCACCACAGACACTTAGCTCATTAATTCTTCCTAGGATCATTGATGCCCAGCATCTCTTTGGATAACTAAATGTTCTGTATCTAAGTTGCTCTTTATTGTGGACTTTCAATTGGCCATCCCAAATCAGTTGATCTAAGTGACCGGGTTTTAAAATACCCCTTAGAATTTACTTATCCAAGCATATCTTAGTACAAGAACACCACAGGCATATATCCTAGGGTCCAAGCTATTGGTGTCCAACCTTTATTCTTTGTTTTTCTTGCCATATTGGCTTTTTCTTCTTCCTTTTCTTTCTGTTTTTGTTCTCAAGGGCTTTTTCTTTATTGATAAGAATCTTTATAACAGCAAGCTAACTCATACTTTAATGAAAATGATACTATGCAACAATTATTTCATGAGTTATGCATTTAATCAAACACATATACCACCATTAACTTTTATTCTACTTATGCAACATTGGATATTTTACTTTCCAATTCAAGCAAGTCTCTTTTATTCAAGCATGTGGGAAACAAAACAAAATTCAGCTCGGTTATGGATAACAAGCAAAATTCTAATTTAGCATTTCTCTAGCTATTTATTAGATGATAAAGAAAACTAAAATAAGGACAATGCAGGAAATAAAGGAAATAAACAATGGAGGCATATCATGTTTCAGACATGCATCTCCTTATTAAGGGTATGAAGGAAGAAGTATGAAAGAACTTTGCCACCTTCTAATGATTGTGGCTGCTGCTTGATTCTCCCTTTTTCTTCTTTCTCTTCCCTAGCTTGGAGTAGTCTCAGATTTCTTCACCAGGGCATCTTCTATCCCAAACAGAATCCAAGAGCCCTGAGAGTCCAACTTCTTCCAATCTGTTAAGTGTTAACTTCGTATAATAATGAGACCTTTCTTTTTGCTTGGCTTCAAATTCAGGGCATTGCTCAAATGGCTTGATCTGTGGATTGAGTGTTGGCAGATTGTGGGTCAAGTACTCCAACCTTGCTTGTATGTTTTCATCACTCTCCATTCTTTGCACATATCTAATTTCTTCCCTGGTGTGATGAATATTCTTCCATTGATACAGGTTGTGACTATATTCCCCTGCTTTAGCTTGACTAAAATACAGCTTATCATATGATTCTTTGAATTCTTTGTATTGCTCTTTTTGTCCTTCAAGAATCTGTGCTTGAAATTCTTGCTGTTGAGTCATTATTTGCTGTTGCCATCTCTCTTGCTTCTCCTCCATTTGACGCTACCAAGCTTCTCGTTCCTCTTTATCTTTTAAATATTGCTCCCTAAACTCTGGATGAGGCTCTAGATATTGCTCTTGGCACCCCTGATTTTGCTCTTGTTGAGCTTGCATGAGTTGCTGAGATAGCTCTTCAATTGTTCTTTGTAGCTGGCTCATGTCTATGGCATCATGAGATTGATTTCGTCCTTCCTCTCTTTGTGATCTCCTTTGTCTGGGAGCTACCACCCCCTCTGGATCATCTTCTTCACTCATTCCTTCCATACTCTTCTTGGTGATCCCTTTCCCCTTTTTCACTTTTTCTGTGTCCTCATCTTCAAAGATCACTCCAGCTTTGTTGCATAGCCTAAGGATGGTACTTGGATGTCCAAGACCACTTGATTTACTTGTGCTATTAGCCATCTCTTGAATGCTGTCGGCTATGAGTTGTGCGAGGTTGACTTCACCTCCATGTAGGATGTAATATGTCAAGAGTGCTCGTTTGATTGTGACCCAAGAGGCGTTTCCAGTAGGGAGAATAGACCTCCTTACTATCTCATACCATCCTTTGGCCACAGGAGTAAGGTTTATTCTCCTCAAGTGACTTGGAACTCCTTTTGAGTCTCTCTCCCAACTTGTATTTTCCACACATAGCCCTTGCAAGATCTCATCAGGATTGTTTTCCATCTGCAATCTGGTCTCATAACTAGGTTCTGCATAAGTTATGGTTCTCAACTTTAGAGCCCTAGTGATGGCTGCTGGACCGAAATTCACTTCAACTCCTCTGACATAACTTGTGTAAGGAGCACTATCTTTGTTTTCTTTTACAGCATTTGCATAGAACTCCCTGATCATGACTGCACTGATGTCAACTAGAGGAGCACATAAGAATTCCCACCTTCTTTCTTTAGTGATTTGCCTCATGATGGGGTATTCTCCTTCCTTCAACTCAAGGCCCTTCTCATAGATAACATTCTTTGTCTTCATGAATCTATGATATCTTCCTTCATGGAACTGGGACCTAAATTTTCTTGTGTCAAATGATGGAGGCTCGGTCACCATTGGTTCCTTTCCTGGCCTTCTTTTTGAACTTGAGGAGGCCATCAGATTTGAAGTGAAAAGGAGGTAAAAATTGGAAGTAAGAGAAGAATGTGTTGTGTTTAGGATGATGCTCGGTTTTGTTGTGCAAGAGAAAGAAATTGTTGGCTTTAGTTTCGGGAGTAGAGGAGATTATGGCTTACAAGTGAAAGTGGTTTGTATGAGTGTGTAAGCCATTTGGTGCTAACGGCTATTTATAGGCAAATTCTTCAAACCTTCTAACAAAACCATAATGAATGAGGAAAGAGTTCGTTGGTGTTCATGAAGGGTTGAGATTGAGTTGATCATACAAAAGGTTCATGGATTGAACGGTCTGCATGCCTTGTTGAGGCTTTGACGAGGATTCTCTTCTCATTGGTTGCATGCATTTATGTGTTTGATGGTGCATGCATGCAAATTCTGCTTCCCAAGAAGCGCATTTCTCTAGGCACATGTGACCATTCCTCACTTAGCTTGTCCTAGCCGTGGCCCCTCCTTGCTTTTGTCGAAATCTCTTCCTCCTAAATAAACCAAAACAGCTAGCCTTAGAACATTAATATAGACGTTGGCAATTGATTTGCAATAAAGAAAAAAAATTGTTTTGTTTTGTTTATTATTATTTATTTTTTTTTAGTGATCAATTGTGTCCCTTAATTAAAGATGCTAAAAGTTGGTGAACACCAAACTTATCTTTTATTGAGGGGATGGCTTAGCAATGCAAACCATTCTTCACAATTGATGTATTTTAGATTTAAAAAAAAATTGATGCATGGTCCCTTTCTGTATGGTTTTGATTCCATGAATAGGAAATGATCTGTTGAACAGTGTTACATATGCAGACACCAAACTTAGTGTTTGATCATATGCTTCATCAAAATGATTTTTTTTATATGTTCTAAGAATAGCCCCCTTTCTTTTGAAAAGCAAAAATTGGGTGTGCCTTAGGGTACACCAAACTTAGAAGTCTGACTTATGCTCTAAAACAATGTATGCATTTATCAAATATGAAAGTTCAAAATCATACTCAGGAAATCATAGCTTATTGGATGAAAGAAAAGACAGAATTCTTAAATCATGGGTTGCCTCCCATGAAGCGCTCTTTTATTGTCACTAGCTTGACATTGAACTCCCTTTAGGGTGGTTGATGCTGGTGATGTCTCAACTTGTCCCCTCTCACTGTAAGCTTTCTCTGTGTGCCTTGATGCTCAATTTCAATGTGCTCAAGAGAAAGTACTTGGTTGACAGTGTAATGATCTTCTGTTCCCAGCTGTTGATACACTAGTTGCACCTTGTCACCTTTGGAAAATCCTTCAGTTGGGATTTTCTTATTCTTCCACCCTTTGTAAGCCTTCTTCTTATTCTTCATCTTTTTCTTTCTTGTTGATCTTTCTCCCTTGACAGTAACTTGGGTTGTGATACCTCCCTTCTTTTTTTCATCCCGGTTTCTTTTTGAATTCCTTTTCCTTCTTGCATCTGCTCATTTTTCTGTTCTACTGCATTGTTGTTTGCTTGCTTTGGAAGAAAGTCACTAATTGTCTTGCTTGTTTCTTCATTACTTTGTGATTCTTGAAAGACTTTCAAGGTGATGCTCTCCTCATGCATCCTGAGGGTTAGCTCTCCCTGTTCTATGTCTACAATGGCTCTAGCAGTGGCCAAAAATGGTCGACCAAGTATTATGGAGTCATTCTCATTTTCTGCTGAATCTAGGATCATAAAGTCTGCTGGAAAAATGAACTTGTCAACCTTAACTAAAAGGTTTTCAATCAACCCTTTAGGATATACCACTGATTGGTCTACCAATTCCAAGGACATTTGTATTGGTTTCACCTCTCCTATGCCAAGCTTTTTCACTAAAGAAGATGGAATTAGATTTATACTTGCTCCTAAGTCACACATCCACTTGTCGATGAATAGGCTTCCAATAATGCAAGGTATGAAGAAGCCTCCAGGATCTTCAAGCTTGGGAGGAAGTCCTTTTCTGATTAGTGCACTGCATTCTTCACTGAGCATTACAGTCTCCTTCTCATTCCAACTCCTTTTCTTATTGATGAGCTCCTTTAAGAACTTGGCATACAGAGGCATTTGCTCCAATGCCTCAGCCAAAGGTATGTTGATTTCCAGTTTCTTGAAAGTCTCTAGGAATTTAGAAAAGTGTTGGTCCTTAGTCTCTTTGTGGAATCTTTGGGGATAAGGCAATGGAGGTGTCAAGCTTTTCTCCCCTTGAAGTTTCTTGGAATCGGTTCTTCCATGATTTGCTTTCCCTTCTTCAAATTTTGTGGTCTATTTTCTTTCTCTTGAGGTTGATTCTGAGAGTACTTGCTTGCTGTTGCATCTTCATCATTGGCTGCCTCTTTTTCAACTTGTTTCTTATCACTTTCCTTGGGTTTCTTAGTGGCTTCTTCATTTTTTAGCATTATTTTTCCACTCCTCAACTGTATTGCCTTGCATTCCTCTTTTGGATTAGGAATGGTGTCACTTGGTAGTGAGCTTGATGGTTTTTCAACAGAAATTTGTTTGGAGATTTGCCCAATCTACCTCTCTAGGTTCTTCATGGAAGCTTCTTGGTTCTTTGTTGTCAATTCTTGGTTCTTCATCATCTTTTCCATGTTCATCATCTTTTCCATGAGCATTTCTAGATTAGTGATCCTCTGAGAGTCTTGTGAGATTGGTTGGTTTTGGGGTGTTGATGGATGGTGATAGGTGTTTTGATTAGTTGGGTGGTTATTGGGTGGATAATGGTTAGAGTTGGGATAAGTGTTTTGTGGTTTTCTGTATGTGTTTTGGTTAGTGTTTGGCTAGTTGTTATTTGTGTTTTTCCAATTGTTTTGAGTTGAGTTCCTTTGCCATGGCTGCTGAATTTGATTGTGGTTGTCTCCCCATCTGAGGTTGGGATGGTTCTTCCAAGAAGGATTGTAAGTATCTCCATAGACTTCATTAGTTTCAGGATTTTGGTTGTGCATGTATTGGACTTGCTCTTGCTATTGCTCCTCTTGAATTTCTTCATTTTGCCCCCAAGTAGTTGATGGTTGGTTTGTGGTACTCACTGATGCGACTTGAAGGCCATCAATTCTTTTGGCCATTTGCTCAAATTGTTGCTGAATCTGCTGCTGCATCATTTTGTTTTGAGCTAAGATTGAATCCACTCCTCCCAACTCCATTACTCCTCTCCTTTGTGATGGTTGGCGTTGCCTTTGGTGAGCAAAGAAATATTGGTTGTTAGCCACCATATCAATGAGATTTTGAGCTTCCTCTGTAGTTTTCATGAGTTGTAATGAGCTTCCAGCCGAATGATCAAGTGCTTCTTGAGCCTTCAGAGTAAGTCCCTCATAGAAGTTCTGCAGCTTGTCCCACTCAGTGAACATCTCTGGTGGACATTTCCTCAATAGTGCCTTATATCTTTCCCATGCTTCATATAAATTTTCAGCCTCCATTTGAATGAATGTCTGCACCTCAATCTTCAATCTTATGATCCTTTGAGGGGGTAAAATTTGGCAAGAAACTTGCTCACCAAGTCATCCCAAGTGTTGATGCTCTCCTTTGGAAATGTCTCTAGCCATTGAGTGGCTTTGTCTCTGAGAGAAAATGGAAAGAGCAGCAACTTGTAGCTGTCAGGAGGCATACCATTGGTTTTGACAGTATCACAAATCCTCAAGAAGGTAGATAAGTGTTGATTTGGGTCCTCCAATGGCCCTCCTCCAAAAGAGCAGTTGTTTTGAACCAAAGTGATGAGTTGTGGCTTTAGTTCAAAATTGTTTGCATTGACATTAGGAGTAAGAATGCTACTTCCATAGTGTCTAGCATTTGCAAATGTGTAGGAAGCCAGAACTCTTCTTTGTTGTGGGTTATTGTTGGCCCCTCCTCCTGGTTGATTGAGATTTGATGGATCTCCTTCCATTTCTTGGAATTCCTCCTTAGATTCCTCCTCTCCAATAATGTTCTTCCCTCTTTCAGCTCTTCTTATTCTTCAAAGAGTTCTTTGGTCAATTTCAGAGAGAATGGGGGAAGATCTTCCTGTACCTGACATACAAACATACAACAATAATCACACAGATCCAGAAAACCAATGAAACTTCAATCTATTGCTAGAATGAAGTTTTTGTTAGTTTAAGCAAAAATTCAAACAGTTAGTGCGTTAGTCAAAATTAAAGAAACAGAAAAGAAAAAGTGCTTGATCTAGATCTCCACTTCACTTAATCATTGTCAATCTATTTCAATCCCCGGCAACGGCGCCAAAAAACTTGATGGTGTTTTTACGGAAAAACGAATTTCCAACACACAAATCCAACCGGCAAGTATACCGGGTCGCATCAAGTAGTAATAACTCACTTAGAGTGAGGTCGATCCCACAGGGATTGAAGGATTGAGCAATTTTAGCTTAGTGGTTGATTTAGTCAAGCGAATCAAGTATTGGTTGAGTGGTTTATCATAAATAGAAACTAAATTGCTTGGAATGTAAAGGGAGAGGGGAGAATTGCAGTAAATTAAAGAGCAGGAAAGTAAAGGATGCTGAATCTTAAAGAACAAGAAATTAAATGACTGAAACTTAAAGTGCAAGAAATGTAAATTACAGTAACTTAAAGTGCATGAAATATAAATTGCTTGAATGGAAAAAGGGATTTGAGGATTGGGAATTCAGAATTTCAGCAAGGGAAATCTGATGGCATCTAAATTCCTATTTATAACTAATCCTAATAAATTTAAAATCTAATTATCTAAAAATAATATCTTTTCCTAAAAATCAGATTTGAATTTAAATTTGAATTAATTAACAAGTCTTCCGTTAATGGGTGGGGACCACTTAATTTGTCCATTCTGCAACTTCTCAACTGTGTTTTTTGGGCTGAAAACTGGGTCAAAACGCGGCCCAAAATCCACGCCAGCGATTTCTGTAAATTCTGTAGATCGCGCACGTCACGCGATGAGTGCATAATTTATACGCTTTTTGCCATTGTTTTTAGGTAGTTTTTAGTAGGATCTAGCTACTTTATTCGTGATTAGACGACATAAACTGGCGTTCAACGCCAGTTCCATGTTGCATTCTGGAGTCAAATGCCAGAAACACGTCACAAACCAGACTTAAACGCCAAAAACACGTTACAGCTTGGCATTTAACTCCAAATGAAGCCTCTACATGTGTAAAGCTCAAGCTCAGCCCACGCACACACCAAGTGGGGCCCCGGAAGTGGATTTATGCATCAATTACTTATTTCTGTAAACCCTAGTAGCTAGTCTAGTATAAATAGGACATTTTACTATTGTATTAAGTATCTCTGGATTGTATTTTGATCCTTTGATCATGCTTTAGAGCCTGGCCTCTCGGCCATGCCTGGACCTTCATCACTTATGTATTTTCAACGGTGGAGTTTCTACACACCATAGATTAAGGGTGTGGAGCTCTGTTGTACCTCGAGTTTTAATGCAATTACTACTTTTTTCTATTCAATTCAACTTATTCTTGTTCTAAGATATTCGTTAAACTTCAACATGATGAATATGATGATCCGTGACACTCATCATCATTCTTACCTATGAACGCGTGACTGACAACCACTTCTGTTCTACCTTAGAAAGAGCGAGTATCTCTTGGATTTCTTAATTAGAATCTTCGTGGTATAAGCTAGAACCCTTTGGTGGCCACTCTTGAGGATACAGAAAGTCTAAACCTTGTCTGTGGTATTCCGAGTAGGATCCAAGGATTGAATGACTGTGACGAGCTTCAAACTTGCGATTGTTGGGCGTGATGACAAACGCAAAAGAATCAATGGATTCTATTCCGACATGATCGAGAACCGACAGATGATTAGCCGTGCTGTGACCAGAGCATTTGGACCATTTTCACTGAAAGGATGGAATGTAGCCATTGACAACGGTGATGCCCTACATACAGCTTGCCATGGAAAGGAGTAAGAAGGATTAAAGGAAGGTAGTAGGAAAGCAAAGATCCAACAGGGACAAAGCATCTCCCTACACTTATCTGAAATTCTCACCAATGATTTACATAAGTATTTCTATCTTTATTTTCTGTTTATTTATTATTATTATTCAAAAATCCCATAACCATTTGTTATCCGCCTAACTGAGATTTACAAGATGACCATAGCTTGCTTCATACCAACAATCTCCGTGGGATCGACCCTTACTCACGTAAGGTTTATTACTTGGACGACCCAGTGCACTTGCTGGTTAGTTGTGCGAAGTTGTGAAGAAAGTACTGAGTTAGTAGATGCGCACACCAAGTTGAATGCCATTATTAGATATCACAATTTCACCTACCAAGTTTTTGGCGCCGTTGCCGGGGATTGTTCGAGTTTCGACAACTGACGGTTCATCTTGTTGCTCAGATTAGGTAATTTTCTTTTTGTTTTATTTTCAAAAATCTTTTTCCAAAAATTTTTCAAAAAAATTTTTTCCCTTTGTTTACGAAAATTATTCTAAATTCTTAAGAATGAATTCTAGAGTTTCATGGTAACACGTTGAAGCTGGCTATAAAGCCATATCCAAATTCTTTTGGATTGAGGCTTCCACTTGTCAACATAAAAGGCATGTATATGGAGTTGGATGAAGTATCAACTGTTGCATGCCTGATTTATATCCTAAAGCTGGCTGGCTATTAAGCCATGTCCAACTCCTGGATCGGAGCTTTAGGCTAACATTGAAAGATTCCGGGAATTTCTATTAAAAATTTTGAATTTCTTATTTTCTTTTTCCTATAAAATTTTAAAAAAATCCAAAAAAATTTAGAAAATCATAAAATCAAAAATATTTTGTGTTTCTTGTTTGAGTCTTGAGTCAATTTTTAAGTTTGGTGTCAATTGCATGTTTTAAAAATTTTTGCATTTTTTTCGAAAATTCATGCATGTGTTCTTCATGATCTGCAAGTTGTTCTTGGTAAGTCTTCTTGTTTGATCTTTATGTTTTCTTGTTTTGTGTCTTTTGTTGTTTTTCATATGCATTTTTGCATTCATAGTGTCTAGGCATTAAAATTTTCTATGTTTGGTGTCTTGCATGTTTTCTTTTCTTGAAATTTTTTCAAAAATAAATCTTGATGTTCATCTTGATCTTCAAAGTGTTCTTGGTGTTCATCTTGACATTCAGAGTGTTCTTGCATGCATCATTGGTTTTGATCCAAAAATTTTCATGTTTTGGGGTCATTTTTATGTTTTTCTCTCTCATCATTAAAACTTCAAAAATTAAAAAAAATATCTTTTCCTTAATTTTCTCAAAATTTCGAAAATTTGAGTTGACTTAGTCAAAAATTTTTAAAAAAAACTTAGCTATTTCTTATAAGTCAAATCAAATTTTCAATTTTAAAAAAAATCTTATCTTTTCAAAACTTTTTCAAAAATCAAATCTTTTTCATTTTTCTTACTATTTTTCGAAAATTTTTAATTTGAATTTTAAAATTTTTTTCTTATCTTTAATTCATGATTTTCAAAGGCTTTACTAACAATTAATGTGATTGATTCAAAAATTTGAAGTTTGTCACTTTCTTGTTAAGAAATGTTCAATCTTTAAATTCTAGAATCATATCTTTTAGTTTCTTGTTAGTCAAGTAATAAATTTTAATTTTAAAAATCAAATCTTTTTCAAAATATCTTTTCAATCATATCTTTTTAAAACATATCTTTTTCAAAAATCAATTTCAAAATCTTTTCTAACTTCTTATCTTTTCAAAATTGATTTTCAAATCTTTTTCAACTAACTAATTGACTTTTTGTTTATTTCTTATCTTTTTCAAAACAACCTAACTACTTTCCTCTTTCTAATTTTTGAAAATCACTAACCCTTTTTCAAAATTTATTTTCGAATTTCTCCCTCTCTCATCTTCTTCTATTTATTTATTTATTCACTAACACTTCTCTTCATCTCAAGAATTCGAACCTATCTTCCCCCTTGTGTTTGGATTCTTACCTTTTCCTTCTTCTATTCCTTTCTTCTTCTACTAACATAAAGGAATCTCTATACTGTGACATAGAGGATTCCTCTTCTTTTTCTGTTCTCTTCTCTTTCATATGAGCAGGAACAAGGAAAAAGGCATTCTTGTTGAAACTGATCCTGAACCTGAAAGGACTCTGAAGAGGAAACTGAGAGAAGCTAAACTACAACAATCCAGAGACAACCTTACAGAAATTTTCGAAAAAGAAGAGGAAATGGCAGCCGAAAATAATAATGCAAGAAGGATGCTTGGTGATTATACTACACCTACTTCCAAGTTTGATGGAAGAAGCATCTCAATCCCTGCCATTGGAGCAAACAATTTTGAGCTGAAACCTCAACTAGTTGCTCTAATGCAACAGAACTGCAAGTTCCATTGACTTCCATCAAAAGATCCCTATCAATTTTTAACTGAGTTCTTGCAGATCTGTGAGACTGTTAAGACAAATGGAGTAGATCCTGAGGTCTACAGGCTCATACTTTCCCTTTTACCGTAAGAGACAGAGGTAGAACATGGTTGGACTCACAACCTAAAGATAGCCTGGACTCCTGGATAAGCTGGTCACAGCCTTCTTGGCTAAGTTCTTTCCTCCTCAAAAGTTGAGCAAGCTTAGAGTGGATGTTCAGACCTTCAAACAAAAAGAAGGTGAATCCCTCTATGAAGCTTGGGAAAAATACAAACAGATGACCAAAAGGTGTCCTTCTGACATGCTTTCAGAATGGACCATTTTGGATATATTCTATTATGGTCTATCTGAGTTCTCTAAGATATCATTGGACCATTCTACAGGTGAATCCATTCACCTTAAAGAGCACCAGTTCATGGTTGCAAATAACCAGTTCATGTACACTTCTGAGAGGAATTCCGTGAATAATGAGACGCCTCAGAGGAAGGGAGCTCTTAAAATTGATGCTCTGAATGCCATATTGGCTCAAAATAAAATGTTGACTCAGCAAGTCAACATGATTTCTCAAAGTCTGAATGGATGGCAAAATGCATCCAACAGTACTAAAGAGGCATCTTCTGAAGAAGAAGCTTATGATCCTGAGAATCCTGCAATGGCAGAGGTAAATTCCATGGGTGAACCTTATGGAAACACCTATAATTCATCATGGAAAAATCATCCAAATTTCTCATGGAAGGATAAACAAAAGCCTCAACAAGGTTTTAATAATGGTGCAAGAAATAGGCTCAACAATAGCAAGCCTTTTTCATCATCTTCTCAGCAACAGATAGAGAATTCTGAGCAGAGCACCTCTAACTTAGCAAACATAGTCTCTGATCTGTCTAAGGCTACTTTAAGTTTCATGAGTGAAACAAGATCCTCCATCAGAAATTTAGAGGCACAAGTGGGCCAGCTGAGTAAGAAAGTCACTAAAACTCCTCCTAGTACTCTCCCAAGCAATACTGAAGAGAATCCAAAAAGAGAGTGCAAGGCCATTGACATAATCAACATGGCCGAACCTAGAGAGAAAGGGGAGGACATGAATCCCAATGAGGAAGACCTCATGGGACGTCTCCCAGACAAGAAAGAGTTCCCTATTGAGGACCTAAAGGAATCTGAGGCTCATATAGAGACCATAGAGATTCCTTTAAACCTCCTTCTACCATTCATGAGCTCTGAAAACTATTCTTCCTCTGAAGAGGATGAAGATGTAACTAGAGAGCAAGTTGCTCAATATCTAGGAGCTATCATGAAGCTGAATGCCAAGTTGTTTGGTAATGAGACTTAGGAAGATGCACCTCTCTTGCTCATTAGTGAACTAGATACATGGGTTCAGCAAACTTTACCTCAAAAGAAACAAGATCCTGGTAAATTCTTAACACCCTGTACCATAGGCACCATGACCTTTGAGAAGGCTCTGTGTGACCTAGGGTCAGGCATAAATCTTATGCCACTCTCTGTAATGGAGAAGCTAGGGATTGTTGAGGTACAGCCTGCTACATTCTCATTACAAATGGCAGACAAGTCAGTAAGACAAGCTTATGGATTGGTAGAGGACGTGTTAGTAAAGGTTGAAGGCCTTTACATCCCTGTTGATTTCATAATCTTAGACACTAGGAAGGAGAAGGATGAATGCATCAATCTTGGAAGACCCTTCCTAGCCACAGCAGGAGCTATGATAGATGTTAACAGAGGAGAATTAGTCCTTCAATTGAATGGGGACTACCTTGTGTTTAAGACCCAAGGGAGTTCGTCTGTATACATGGAGAGGAAGCATGAAAAGCTTCTCTCAAGACAGAGTCAAACAAAGCCCCCAAAATCAAACTCTAAGTTTGGTGTTGGGAGGCCACAGCCAAACTCTAAGTTTGGTATTGAACCCCCACATCCAAACTCTAAGTTTGGTGTTAGGAGTCTACAACATTGACCTGATCACCTGTGAGGCTCCATGAGAGTCCACTGTCAAGATATTGACATTAAAGAAGCGCTTATTGGGAGGCAACCCAATTTTTATTTACCTAATTTTATTTTTATTATTCTTTTATGTTTTATTAGGTTCATGATCATGTGGAGTCACAAAACAAATACTAAAACTAAAAACAGAATCAAAAATAGCAGAAGAAACTGCACACCCTAGAGGAAGGACTTACTGGCGTTTAAACGCCAGTAAGGAGCATCTAGCTAGCGTTCAATGCCAGAACAGAGCATGGATCTGGCGTTGAACACCAGAAATATGCAGCAATCTGGCGTTTAAATGCCAGGATTGCACACTGAGAAAAGCTGGCGTTCAACGCCAGAAACATGCTGCAGATGGGCATTGAACGTCCAGAACAAGCATAAAGCTGGTGTTAAATGCCAGGATTGCATAGAGATGGCATTTTACACGCCTAATTGGTGCAGAGATGATAAATCCTTGACACCTCAGGATCTGTGGACCCCACAGGATCACCTCAGGATTTGTGGACCCCACAGGATCCCCACCTACCTCAACTCACCCTCTCTCCTCCTAACACAATCCAATATACACTCTTCCCCAGAACCCTTCACCAATCACCTCAATCTCTCTTCCCCATCACCTCTTTACCACTCACATCCATCCACTCTTTCCCATAAACCCCACCTACCTTCAAATTCAAAATCCATTTCCCACCCAAACCCACCCAATATGGCCGAACATTAACCCATCTCCCTCCACTATATAAACCCCTCCATTCTTCTTCATTTTCACACAACACAACCCTCTCTTCTCCCCCTTGGCCGAAACACAATCCTCTCCCCCCTCTCCTCCATATCTTCTTCTTCTTCATCTATTCTTTCTTCTTTTGCTCAAGGGTGAGCAATATTCTAAGTTTAGTATGGTAAAAGCATAGCTTCTTTTGTTTTTCCATAACCATTGATGGCACCTAAGGCTGGAGAAACCTCTAGAAAAGGGAAAGGGAAGATAAAAGCTTCCACCTCCGAGTCATGGGAGATGGAGAGATTCATCTCAAAAGCCCATCAAGACCACTTCTATGAAGTTGTGGCTAAGAAGAAGGTGATCCCCGAGGTCCCTTTCAAACTCAAGAAAAATGAGTATCCGGAAATCCGACATGAGATCCAAAGAAGAGGTTGGAAAGTTCTGACCAACCCATTCAACAAGTCGGAATCTTAATGGTTCAAGAGTTCTATGCCAATGCATGGATAACTAGAAACCATGATCCAAGTATGAACCCAAACCCAAAGAATTATCTTACAATGGTTCGGGGGAAATACTTAGATTTCAGTCCGGAAAATGTAAGGTTGGTGTTCAACTTGCCCATGATGCAAGGAGATGCACGCTCCTACACTAGAAGGGTCAACTTTGATCAAAGGTTGGACCAAGTCCTCATGCACATATGTGTGGAAGGAGCTCAATGGAAAAGAGACTCCAAAGGCAAGCCGGTTCAATTAAGATGACTAGACCTCAAGCCTATGGCTAGAGGATGGTTGGAGTTCATCCAACGCTCCATCATCCCCACTAGCCACCGATCCAAAGTTACTGTGGATCGGGCCATCATGATCCATAACATCATGATTGGAGAAGAAGTAGAAGTTCATGAAGTCATCTCCCTAGAACTCTACAAAGTAGCCAAAAAGTCCTCCACCATGGCAAGGCTAGCTTTTCCTCATCTTATTTACCATCTATGCTACTCAGCTGGAGTTATCATAGAAGAAGACATCCTCATTGAAGAGGACAAGCCCATCACTAAGAAGAGGATGGAGCAAACAAGAGAGGCCATCCATGGATCTCAAGAGATGCATGAGGAAGCTCATCACCAAGAAATCCCGGAGATGCCTTAAGGGATGTACTTTCCTCCCAACAACTATTGGGAACAACTCAATACTTCTCTAGAAGACTTGAGTTACAATATGGATCAATTAAGGGTGGAACATCAAGAGCACTCCATCATTCTCCATGAAATTAGAGAAGATCAAAGAGCAATGAGGGAGGAGCAACAAAGGCAAGGAAGAGACATAGAAGAACTCAAGGACATCATTGGTTCCTCAAGAAGAAAGCGCCACCATCACTAAGGTGGATTCATTCCTTGTTCTTATTTTTCTGTTTTTCGTTTTTATGCTATATGTTTGTCTATGTTTGTGTCTTTACTACATGATCATTAGTGTTTAGCAACTATGTCTTAAGGCTATGAATAATTCCTTAAATCCTTCACCTCTCTTAAATGAAAAATGTTTTTAATACAAAAGAACAAGAAGTACATGAGTTTCGAATTTATCCTTGAATTTAGTTTAATTATATTGTGGTGATAATACTTTTTGTTTTCTGAATGAATGCTTAAATAGTGCATAATTTTGATCTTGTTGTTTATAGATGTTAAAATTATTGGCTCTTGAAAGAATGATGAACAAAGAGAAATGTTATTGATAATCTGAAAAATCATAAAATTGATTCTTGAAGCAAGAAAAAGCAGTGAAGGACAAAGCTTGCGAAAAAAAGTGGCAAAAAAATAGAAAGAAAAAGAAAAAACAAGCAGAAAAAGCCAATAGCCCTTAAAACCAAAAGGCAAGGGTAAAAATGATCCAAGGCTTTGAGCATCAATGGATAGGAGGGCACAAGGAAATAAAATCCAGGCCTAAGCAGCTAAATCAAGCTGTCCCTAATCATGTGCTTGTGGCATGCATGCTTGAGACTGAGTGGTTAAAGTCATGATCCAAAGCAAAAAGAGTGTGCTTAAGAGCTCTGGACACCTCTAACTGGAGACTTTAGCAAAGCTGAGTCACAATTTGAAAAGGTTCACCCAGTCATGTGTCTGTGGCATTTATGTATCCGGTGGTAATACTGGAAAACAAAGTGCTTAGGGCCACGGCCAAGACTCATAAAAGTAGCTGTGTTCAAGAATCAACATACTTAACAAGGAGAATCAATTAACACTATCTGAACTCTGAGTTCCTATAGAAGCCAATCATTCTGAACTTCAAAGGATAAAGTGAGATGCCAAAACTGTTCAGAAGCAAAAAGCTACAAGTCCCGCTCATCTAATTAGAACTAATATCCATTGATATTTTGGGATTTATAATATATTCTCTTCTTTTTATCCTATTTGATTTTCAATTGCTTGGGGACAAGCAACAATTTAAGTTTGGTGTTGTGATGAGCGGATAATTTATACGCTTTTTGGCATTGTTTTTAGGTAGTTTTTAGTAGGATCTAGCTACTTTTAGGGATATTTTCATTAGTTTTTATGTAAAATTCACATTTCTGGACTTTACTATGAGTTTGTGTATTTTTCTGTGATTTCAGGTATTTTCTGCCTGAAATTGAGGGACCTGAGCAAAACTCTGAAAAGGAGGCAGACAAAGGACTGCTGATCTTGTTGGATTCTGACCTCCCTGCACTCGAAATAGATTTTTGGAGCTACAGAACTAGAATGAGTGAAGTGCATGTTTTCTTTTGTGTAATTGTGACATAACTTTTTGTACTAATGTGTATGTGTTCTAAACCATGCGCAATTTTAGAACCCACACACTTAGTTTTCCTCAATGCCACGCCAATTCACTCACTCAATTCTAGTGATTTACCTCATTCCAACAATCCACGCTTCGTTGCTTTTGTATTTTCTCATCTTACGGTGTTTATTTTGTTTTTCATGATTGATGCACCATAAGCAAAAATGGAAGCGGAAGGAAGAACACGCAGCAACCAGTTGACCTACCAGCTGAAGGTAGCAACTAGGAAAGTCGCCGTACCCCCTTGCTCATTTAGTACACCGAGGACGGTGCAAACTTTTAAGTGTGGGGAGGTCGTCCGACCACTCGGCGTTTTTGGGTAACAAGTCTCTAATCCCAACACTTTTGCATTTCATTTTAGGATTTTTAGTTGCATTTTCTTGCTTTGCATATGTATATATTAAGCTTAGCCAAAATCATGATATTTTCCAAGAATTTTATCTATAGGGCACCCCAATTGATTGGAAAAAAATTTTCTTTTAAGAACTTACTTGAATTATACAATTGTGGATCATGTTTTTGAGCTAAGAACACAAGCATGTGAGATTTGAGCCTAATTGTGTGGTTACATCATATAGCCACTTATTTTCATTCTTGTGTGCATTGTTCTCTTCTTATGATTGTAATCTTTGATTTGTTTGATTCTTTATGTCCATTATTTGTGTATACATGCATTTATATGATTGAGGCCATTGTTTAAATAGCTCACTTACCCAAATAGCCTACCTTTTATCTTCCATTGTTAACCAATTTTGAACCTATGCCTAACCCATTTGTTCTTAATGTTAGCACATTACAAGCCTTAAGTGAAAAACAATAAATATCCCTTGTTTGGATCTTTGATTAGCTTAAGCTAGCGAGAGTGCTTATCATTTAAGTTTGGGAGAGTTGGGGACATTGGGTAGAGATAAAAATGTGTTTACATCTTTGTTGAAAAATCTTGGGAATTGGGTACATACTCATGTATTAATCAAATGTGAAACCATATGCATTGGTACTTGTATATATACTTGATGAAAAAAATTAATATAGAAAAAGAAAGAAAAAGAATTGCAATAAAAAGGGGACAAAATGCCCCAAGGTGAAGTTCAATAAAAGTCAATGCATACGTATGGTAATCAAAAAGAGAATACATGAGTGTGTGTGAGAAAGTGAAGAATGGGTAGTCAGGTTTGTTTAGAATTGTATAGGTTGTCATAGGTTAGGTGGGAAGTTTAAGTTAATCAAAGATTCAAATTTCTAGCTCACTTGACCATATGCATCCTACCTTGACCCTAGCCCCATTACAACCTATGGAAAGTCCTCATGATAATTATATACATGCATAAAGTAATTGTTGATTGTTAGATAAAAAACAAATCTTGGAAAGCATGATTAGGGGAGAATTGAGTGAATCAACCCCATACACTTAAGTGCCTAGAGCGGATACACGTCCGGTGAGGGTTCGATCGCTCAAGTACATGTTTCCACCCTTAATCATCTTTTCTTGCAAGTTTGTAAAATCTTTCAACGATTCAATTCAATTGTGGGTTGATTTGATTGCTATTGCTTAAGCCCTTATACTTATATATGTATTCTTGGAAATTGACATGTTTTGACCAAGTGGATGCATTCATATAGATAGATTGCATATAGATAGATTGCATTTAGTAGTTTCCATTGAATAAATGTGATACCCTTTACTTCTTTCTTGATTTTAGCATGAGGACATACTTAGTTTAAGTGTGGGGAGATTTGATAAACCCCGATTTCGTGGTTTATTTTGTCCTTATTTTGGGGGATTTATTCACTTTTTCCCACATTTATTCAATGAAATAGCATGGTTTTGTACTTCTCCCTTGAATTGTGCTTAAATGTAAAAACATACTTTTTAAGCCTTAAATTGGTGATTTTAATTCACTTTAATCCCATTCGATACCTTGATGTGTTTGTTAAGTAATTTCAGGTTCATAAGGCAAGTATTGGATGGAAGAAATGAGGAGAAAAGCATGCAAAGAGGAGAATGCATGAAGAAACAAAGATATGGAATGCACTAATGGACGCGCACGCGTACAAGGCGCGCACGCACAAAAAGTGGCTTCTCACAAGGACGCGCACGCGTACACGCCGCTTACGCGCGGATTGAGAATTTGCCATCGACGCGCACGCGCACATGCCCCGCACGCGCCGATACTCTTACATGGCCCACTTAATGGCAAAAACGCTGGGGGCGATTTCTGAGCAGCCCAAGCCCAATTCCAACTTGTTTCTAAGTGTATTTCATGCAGAATTGAAGTCCAAGCAAGGGGGAAGCAATTAATTGTAGGTTTTAGCATCATGTAGGTTAGTTTCTAGAGAGAGAAGCTCCCTCTTCTCTCTAGAATTAGGTTAGGTTAATTTCCATCTTAGATCTAGGTTTAATTACATGTTTTTATCTTGTTTCTTTTATGATTTCTTACTTCTACTCCTTCATTCTCATGATTTGCAGTGTTAATTTCCCTTTTTGTTCTCTTTTATGTTCATGAACCCATGTTGGATTTGATTTACTTTTAATGCAATTTAATGTTTGTTGTTCTTTTATTGTTGATTTGAATTGTGGATTTACTTTTCTTGCAATTGGTAGTTGGTAGATTTTATATTCTTGCTCATTTACCATGCTTTCCATTTGTACCCACCAAGTGTTTGACAAAATGCTTGGTTGGACCTTAGAGTAGATTTTGAGCATTCTTGGCTTGGAAAGAGTAATTAGGCAATCTTGAGTCATGAAAACCCAACTTATGTTGGTGATCTAGAGTTGTTAGCTAGTATTGTTTCCATTGACGCTAATCTTTTGCTAATTTAATTAGTGAGTTGATTAGGACTTATGGAAGATTGTTTCCATTGACGCCAATCTTTTGCTAGTTTAATTAGTAAGTCGATTAGGACTTTTGGATTGAGATTAGCTAGTCTCATTAGACTTTCTCCCTATTTGTTAGAGTTGACGTAATGAGATAAATTCTTGTTTATATTTGTAACATGATTGATTATCTTGTTTGACTTTCCCCCTCTTTGTTGGAGTTGACTAAATAAGATGAATTAATCATGCATGACTAGGATAGAAAGCCTATGATCTCAATCCATTGCCATGAATGTCTCTCTTTATTACTTGCTTTCTTTAATTACTTGCTCA
Source organism: Arachis duranensis (assembly GCF_000817695.3). NCBI lineage: Eukaryota > Viridiplantae > Streptophyta > Magnoliopsida > Fabales > Fabaceae > Arachis > Arachis duranensis. The sequence goes on from NC_029772.3 coordinate 87,064,198, forward strand.
ATTTACTTTTCTTGTCTTTTTATTATATTGCCCCTCTAATCAACCAAAAACCCCCTATAACCCTCATAGCCAATACTCATACATTTCATTGCAACTCTTCGTGAGACGACCCGGAGTCCAAATACTCCGGTTATAAATTTATTTGGGGTTTGTTACTTGTGACAACCAAAATTTTTGCATGAAAGGATTATTGATTGGTTTGGAAACTATACTTCATAACGAGACTTCATTAGATAAATTCTAAACCGTCAAGAAATCCGATCATCAAAATGGCGCCGTTGCCGGGGAGTTGCAATGGTGTTATGTTATTGGTTATTGTATATATGTGAATAGTGTGAATATGTTTGCTTTTGTTAGCTCTTGCTAGTTTTTAGGATTTGGTTTTCTTTATCTCTTATTTGATTTTATTTTCATTTTCTCTTGCTATCATGGATTCTCACTTTGGCTATGAGTTTGGTTCAAACTATGTTGTAGGAAATGGAAGCTTCAATGAGGATGTGCATCAAGGATTTGGAGATCAAAGGTGGGAGGAGCCTCAAGCTTATGAACAATTTTCATGGCAACAACCTCCACCAATGTACTATGAAGAAGAGCCATTCTATGATGCATATCAATCCAATGGCTATGGTGAATCCCCTTGTGACTTTCAAGAACCACCACCATATGCCTATGAGCCATATCCTCAACATAGCCCTCCACCATACTCACATGCCTCGTACCACCATTCACCTCCATATGATCCTAACCCATACCCACTATACCAACCACTATATGAACCACATCTAGAACCACCACCTTTCCAATACCAATACTCCCATGAACCACAAAGTCCACACATACCACCTCAAGAATTTCACCAATATAAACCACCTTCCGACTATAATACCTTTCCCTCAAACAATGAACCCTCTCTTCCACCACAACCCTCTGATGAAGCCTTCATGTTAGAACTGAGAGACCTTGAATCTCACATTTTAAGGCAACACGAGGAGGATGAAAAGAAGTTTGCGGAGCTAAGAGCTAAGATGGCTATCATGGTAGAAGCCGTTAGCAACATAGTCTCATCCCGCCTAAGCCTATGCGATCAAGGCACTCCCATTGTTGAATGTGGAGAAGCATCGAAGGAGCTTGGTGAGGGAGTAAACTTGAAGCTCCAAGGTGAAAAAGTGGAGTTAAAGCAAGAAGTGCAACAAGCGGAGAAGGTAGAGATTATTGAACCAAAGGAAGTAATGGTTGGAACCTTAGGACATGTTGAGTACATAAGGGAATCACAAAGTGAAGAGCCTTCTTCCATGGAGTTTGAAGTTGATATTGAGGAGGAGAGTGCACAACCTTCAAGGCACAATGTGATTGAAGAATGGGAAGAAGTGTCCCAAGAAATAGGTCCTCCTATTTATGACGATTCCGAGTCAACATGTGATCCTTTTGAGCTTGAAGAACCCTTCCCCACTATACTTGGAATTGATGATGAGGTAGATTTCACTCAACCTCCTATTTATGATTTGAGTGATGGGGAGGAGCTAAAAGACATTGGTGAAGAAGAGCTTGAACTTGAGGAAGCTTGGCAAGAGGTAGAGTTTGAAGAACCTTGCCAAGTGGTGAAAGCCTCTAGAAGACGATGGATGGGAGTGGAGCGTGCTTTGTCAAGATCATTGGAAACTCCTCCACCTAGGTTGTCATCCAATCCTTCATTTGAGTGGGTAAAACATCTAACTTTTAGCTTTATTATCCCACTTGAATATGGTATTCTTGAAACGGATGGCTAACTTAGGGCACTTTGTGAAATTAAGTAAGAGGAGGATGTTTAGTGGTTGGCGTTGTAAGTCTAGGCTCATTATGGTTGGAAGCTCAAAATTGAAGAGCATGGATTGGTGTAATGCTCAAGTAGATGGGTCTAGGAGGATAGTTTGGTGCTTTCATGAGAATTCATCTCTCTTGCCACCCGGAGGAAATCACCATGATTAACTCAAGGACGGGTGTGAAAACAAAGTATGGGATCCCGGATCACACAAGGAAGATCAACTTTGGGAGCCTCTGGTTTGTGAAGAACTCCATCAAAGCTTGGATTTATTAACTTTGAATGATGAAGCACAATGGAAGTCCAAGCATTGGTGGATGTTCAAGGATGGATTCAAGCACAAGCCACCTTGATAGAAGCTCCCCATAAGTCCAACTTAAGGACAATAAACAAAAGTGCTAGGTGGGAGACAACCCACCATGGAAACTTCTTTTCATTTTCTCTTTTGTAAATATTGGGTAAAATTAGTCTAATTTCATGTTTTGTTTAGTTAGTTGAGTATATTTGGTAGTTTAATATGTTAAATAAGGTTTTATGGTGTTTTGGTAGCTGTTTGGAGGTTTGGAATGCTTGGATTGGTGCAAAAACATAGAAAATTTTTTGAAAAACAGAGCACCATCCATGCGCATGCACACTACACGCGTACGCTTGCCCAAGAAATTTTGATCATCTACGCGCCCGCGCCATGTACGCGTACGCGTGGATTGAGCCTTTTTCACCCTCCACACATTTTCTCGAGAGTTATGCCTAGAGTGTGCCAACTTTGTGCCCAAAGGCACGCGCACGCGTACCTTGCGCGGACGCGCCACTCTCGAAATAAACCACCGATGCGCAGGCGTGCCGCACGCGTACGCGCCGCTTCCATTTCATCCATCCACGCTTACGCGCACATGACGCGCACGCGTGGATTGCCCTGTTTCACCCACCTTCTTTTCTTCTCCTCTTTCCATTTCTTTCCTTTTTCTCTCTTCCCTTCTTTTCTTACCACCCTCCAATCATCATCCAACACTACCAAACATCATGTAACACCATTTCTTTTAGTTAGTTAGTTAGTTTAATTTTTGTTTTCCATTATAAGTGTTGGATTACTAATCTTGTTTACTGTTTACTGCTGCTTACTATTAATAGGATGTTAGTTTAACATCATTGTTATTAATTGTCATTATTGGATTTCTTTGTTGAGGTTATATTTAGTTACTTGGTCCTGAACTTTTCATGCTTAATATTTTTGAATACCAAGTACTTGTTACATTGCCTTCATGTATCTTAACTCTTTTGAATTGCATGTTTTGGCCACCATGCATTCATCATCTATTGTTAGGAAATTGTATATTTGATAAACCACTATTTCATGGTTTATTTTGTGCTTAATTGAGTAGATTTTATCAACTCTTTACCCACTTATTCATACTATTCGCATGTTTTACATTTGCCTTCCTAATTATGTGCTTTGATTGAAAACATGCTTCTTTGATCTTATATTTGCTTATTATTAATCTTCTCTTATTACCATTAGATGCCTTGATATGTGTGTTAAGTGTTTTCAGAGATTATAAGGCAGGAATGGCTCAGAGGATGGAAAGGAAGCATGCAAAAATGGAAGGAATACAATAAGTTGGAGAAATTGCTAAGCTGTCCAGCCTGACCTCTTCGCACTCAAACGGCTATAACTTTAGCTACAAAGGTCCAAACGACACGGTTCCAGTTGCGTTGGAAAGCTAACGTCCGGGGCTTCGATTTGATATATAATTTGCCATAGCTGCCCCGACGCCAGGCGACGCGAACGCGTGAGTCACTCGGACGCGTGACCTGGCAGGAACGCAACCCAGTTTTCGGCCCATAGGACACAGATTAGAGGCTATAAAGTGGGAGAATGCATCCATTCATAATCATGCACTCATAATTCACTTTCCATGATTTAGATTTAGTTTTGAGAGAGGGTCTCTCCTCTCTCTCTCTCTCTTAGGATTAGAAATTAGGATTTTTAGAAACTAGGATTTAGGACTTCTCTTAGCTTTCTAGAGTGACTTTCGATCCAGGTTCAATATTCCTTTTTCTATTTAAATCTCTCTTTTATATTTTGATTACTCTGAAGCTTTTATTATGTTTAATTGATGTTGCCCAATTGGCTGTTGATATTTTCTGTGTTAGAATTGACATTTTTATTAATGATATTTGAGGTATTTCAGTTTACTATTGCTCTCTTTGATTTATGTTATTGTTGCTTCCCATCTGAGGATATTTTCACTCTAGTAATTTTACTTTTTCCCCTTTTGGCTTTGGTCAAATAATTGGTAACTCTTGATTTATCAAACTCATTGTTGATTAGAAATTGGAATTAATTCATCCACTTAACTTACCTTCATAGTTAGAGGTTAACAAGGTGGGATTAAAATCCAATTCTCAATACAATTGATAAGGATAACTAGGATAAGACCTCCAGTTCTTATACCTTGCCAAGAGATTTTATTAGTATTATTTTATTTTACTTATCATATAATATATTCGCACCTTACTTCCAAAACCCCAATTTACAACTCATAACCAATAATAAAAACATACCTCCCTGCAATTCCTTGAGAAGACGACCCGAGGTTTGAATACTTCGGTTATCAATTTTAAAGGGGTTTGTTACTTGTGACAACCAAAACGTTTGTACGAAGGGATTTTTGTCGGTTTAGAGACTATATCTACAACGCGACTGTTTTTACGAAATTCTTTACTGGCAAAAATCCTAACGTCAAAATGGCGCCGTTGCCGGGGAATTGCAAACGTGTGCCTTATTATTGGTTATTGTAAATAATTTTCAAAAAAAAATATTTATCTTTTTTTAAAATCTTATATTTTCCAAAATATTTTCTTTTTTTTATTTTTATTTTGTCTCACTACTATGAACTCTCACCCCTTTGGCTATGAGTCTGGTTACAATAATGTTGCAGGAAGAAGAAATTACAATGAGAACAGGCATCAAGGTTGGAACAATCAAAGATGGGAGGAGCCACAAGGATTTGATCAACCCTCATGGCAACAACTACCTCCAATGGACTATCAACGACCACCACCATATGCCTATGAACCCTTTCCTCAACATAACTTTGGACCACCACACTCACAAGCCCCTTTTCGCCATTCACCTCCATATGACCCTAACCCTCAACCACCATACCAACCACCTTATGAACCATTCAACCATCATACCAACCACCTTATGAGCCATATGAACCATATATAGAACCACCCCAATTCCAACCCAATTACTCACAAGAACCACCACTTCAATATTCACCATCTCCATATCCATCAATCCAAGAGCATTATGATCCTACTTATGAAAACCAAGTGCATCAAGAGGCAAAGGATCGTCTCAAGGAAACAATGGATCGATTTCAGGCAACCACTCAACAACTGGGGCAAGTATTAAATTCAATGTGCTTCTAGACGCTTAAATACACAAGGATCAGCCACAGCCCCATGTGAACAGTCTAGTGAAGAGCGTAGCATGAAGGAGATACCAGAACCCCCAGTGAACAAGACAGAGAATGAATTCGTACTAGAACAAGTAGAAGAAGCTGTCATTGTTCAAGAAGAAGAAGAAGTGGTTGAAGACTTAGGAGATGCAGAACCTCCATGGGAAAGTCAAGACATAGAGTCTCCTTCCAAGACGGTTGAAATTGATGCTGAGGATGGTGTACAACTTCCAATGCATATCACAGTTGAAGACTTGGAAGAAGTTGATCAAGAGATGGAGATTCAAGAAGAAGAAGCACAACCTCCTATGCCCTTGGAAAGCAATGAAAAGGAGATTGAATTGAAAGAGAGCTACCAAGAGGAAGAGGTTGAAATTGAAGAAGTTTGCAAAGAGGTGGTAATTATCAGAGAAGAGCACAAGGGAGTGAAGCTTGCAATTTCATTAAAGATACCTCCCCCTAAGTCGCCATCATCCTTCACAACATTCAAGTGGGTAAAATTCATATCCCATAGCTTTCTAATCCCACTTGAATATGGGCTACTGGAGACGGATGGTCAACTTAGAGCTCTTTGCGGCATTAAGAGCAATAAGAAGATGGTCAGTGGTAAGAATTGTCCTGCAAGGTTCATCATGGTTGGAAGCTTTAAGCTTAAACGTAAAGGTTGGTATAGAGCTCAACTGAATGGGTCTAGGAAGTTGTTTGGTCGCTTACGTGAGAATTTAGACTGCTTGCCACCCGGATGGAACAATATTGCTCAACCAAAAGACGGGTGCAAGGGCAAGGTCTGGGACTC
>NC_029772.3:87070416-87095081 GCF_000817695.3 Arachis duranensis
TGCGCCTTGTTTGGGATCCCGGAGGCTATTGGAAGTACAAACATTGGTGGGGATTCCTGGATCAATACAAGCACAAGCCACCCTAGCAGGAAGCTCATCAAATGTCCAACTTAAGGACTTTAACTAAAAGTGCTAGGTGGGAGACAACCCACCATGGTATGATCGTTCATTTTTCATTTTTATTTAGTTTTATTTGCTTTTAAGTTTTATTTTATTTTATTGAACCTGGAATCATGCATAGCATTCACATTAAGCATTGCATTTGCATTTGCATATTGCATCAAAAAAAAGCGAGCACGCGACGCGACCGCATCAGCGACGCGTCCGCGTTGCAAGGAGATGAGAGAATAATAAAGTGAACAGAGAGTTACGCAGGAGCAGGGCTGGAGGCGCGCTATTAGCACAAATTAACTCCACGCGAATGCGTCGATGACGCGTCCACGTCATTTGGAAAAATAGCCTCCCACGCGACCGCGTCACCCACGTGGCCGCGTGACCTGAAATCGGCGTAAAAAGGGTGTATGGTCGAAAGTTAAGCTGGAATTGGGCTGGACCCGTGCTAGCAGCACAAGCCCTGCCACGCGAATGCGTCACCCACGCGTCCGCGTCATATTGGAAATAAGGCCATCCGTGCGATCGCGTCGACCACGCGACCGCGTCACCCTGGATTTTGGCAATAGCAAGTTTCGAACAGATAGTTGTGCGACCGCGAGGCTGCACTCGCGCCACTAGCACAAATCGAGTCACGCGATCGCGTGCCCCACGCGTCCGCGTCGCCAGCGTCGCACAACCTATCCAAATTAGTGCCAATTTTCTTATCTTTTCTTCTCCGAATCCTTATTCTTCTTATCTTTTCTTATTCCTTTCTTCTTCCTTTCTTATTTTCTCTTACTTCCAATTATTTAATTTATTTGCATCCTTTCATTCATTGCATATTTTTATTTTTTCTAAAATTATTATTGGTGTTCAAATATTCTTATTCAACTGTTACATCTTTTCTGGTATTTTCTTGATGCTTAGTGACTTGTTTAATTCTAATTGAGTAATATTATTTAAATCAATGCCAATCTTTTATATTTATATTACTTTTGCATTGACATAAATTTATATTATCTCTCTTTCCCATTGTTGCAAATTTTGCACCATTGATTTGCCATGTCCTTCCACTATTTTCTCACTTGCATGTTGTAGCTACCATGTAAATGAGACGCTTATCATTTGGCATTAACCCAATTATATTTTATTTATTTTCTATCTTTTTGGGTTACTTTTTCTTTTCCCTCTTCTTTCAGGATGGCCACCACGAAGGGAAAGAAAAAGCTTCTTAATGGGAAGACAAACAAGTCCATCAGCAAAATCCTTGGAGAAAAGCATCAGTTGGAGAAGACCCGTCCACCTGCACATCTCAGCATGCACCGAGGACGGTGCAATCTCTAAGTGTGGGAGGTTGATACCGATCTCCATGGGTTAGTACTTTCTTGTCTCAAACACCAATGTTTAAATTTTCTTTGTAGATTAGTTGTTGCATTTGTATATTTGTTTGATATTTGCATATTTTACCACTTGGTTAAAGTAATATTTTCTTTTTCAAGAAACCTTTTAGAGCATTTCACTAATTTGAATAAAATTTAATCTTACACTTGTTTGAAGAAATATTATTTTGGAACATGGATTAGAGTTCGAACACACAAAACCTGTGAGATTTTGAACCTATTTGAGTTGGTTGCATTTTATCAACCAAAATTTTGTTTTAGTGTGTATTTCTCTCTCTAAAATTGTGATCTTTGTCTTGCTTAATTCTATATTTTCATTGTTTAATGTATGCATGCACTTATATGATTGAGGCCTTGTTTCACTGAGCTTACATACCCATATACCCTTAACCCTCCATTATCCCTTGCAAACCAATTTGAGCCTATTTTACCCCTTTGTTCTTTATTTTAGCACATCATTAACTCTAAGCGAAAAACAATAATGTCCTTAATTTGAATCCTTGGTTAGCTTAGACTAATGAGAATGCTTATGATTTAAGTGTGGGAAAGTGGGTTTCGAAACATTTGGTTTGAATAACTGGGTGTTGTATATTTTAGTGAAAATGTGCAAAATAATGGTTGAGCACATGTTATTGCATTCAATACTTTAATCATATGCATTGAAAAAAATAAAAATAAAAAGAAAAAAGAAAAGAGCAATTAATAAAAGGGGACAAAATGCCCCAAAATAAATAGTGAAATCAATGCATATGAGCTGTACTCAAAACTTGGAATGCATAAACATGTGAGAAGCACAATTAATGGGAAGATAGATTTTGTATTTTAATGAAATGGATTGTCTTAAGTTAGGTGGAAAGTTTATGTTAATTAAGGATTCAAATTTTAGTCCACTTGGCCAAATACAATCCTACCTTGACCCTAACCCCATTACAACCCTTAAAAGACCTCTTGATTTGTGTATTGGTGCATTAAATTTATGTTGATTGTTAGATGAAGAGCAAGCCTTAGAAATCAAGGTTAGTAGAGAATTGAGAGATCGAACCTTAAACACCTGAGTGATTAGAATGTATACACTACCAGTAAGGGTTCGATGCTCAATTCCTTGTTCCCCGCTTTCATAAGCTATTTTCTTCTTACAAGTCTATTTGTGCTTTATTTTTATGATTTGAATTAGTGAAATCCAGTTCATGTATGTTCTTAAAAGAATTGTTTACTTTTAACCAAGTAGGTAGAAGCATTTTGCATTTAGTTGCATTCGTAGGTTGCATCTCATACATTCTATCATTCCTCTTCATCTCTTTATAATTTCTCTTGAGCTTAGCATGAGGACATGCTATTGTTTAAGTGTGGGGAGGTTGATAAACCACTATTTCATGGTTTATTTTGTGCTCAATTGAGTGGATTTTATCAACTCTTTACCCACTTATTCGTACTATTCGCATGTTTTACATTTGCCTTCCTAATTATGTGCTTTGATTGAAAACATGCTTCTTTGATCTTATATTTGCTTATTATTAATCCTCTCTTATTACCATTAGATGCCTTGATATGTGTGTTAAGTTTTTTCAGAGATTATAAGGCAGGAATGGCTCAGAGGATGGAAAGGAAGCATGCAAAAATGGAAGGAATACAATAAGTTGGAGAAATTGCTAAGCTGTCCAGCCTGACCTCTTCGCACTCAAATGGCTATAACTTTAGCTACAGAGGTGCAAACGACGCGGTTTCAGTTGCGATGGAAAGCTAACGTCCGGAGCTTCGATTTGATATATAATTTGCCATAGCTGCCCCGACGCCAGGCGACGCGAACGCGTGAGTCACGCGGACGCGTGACCTGACAGGACCGCAACCCGCGCGGCCGCGTGAGCTATGCGGCCGCGTCACTTTTCCGCGACCTGTACGGACCAGAAAGCACTGGAAGTGATTTCTGGACTGTTTCTGACCCAGTTTTCGGCCCATAGGACACAGATTAGAGGCTATAAAGTGGGGGAATGCATCCATTCATAATCATGCACTCATAATTCACTTTCCATGATTTAGATTTAGTTTTGAGAGAGGGTCTCTCCTCTCTCTCTTAGGATTAGAAATTAGGATTTTTAGAAACTAGGATTTAGGACTTCTCTTAGCTTTCTAGAGTGACTTTCGATCTAGGTTCAATATTCCTTTTTCTATTTAAATCTCTCTTTTATATTTTGATTACTCTGAAGCTTTTATTATGTTTAATTGATGTTGCCCAATTGGCTGTTGATATTTTCCGTGTTAGAATTGACATTTTTATTTAATGATATTTGAGGTATTTCAGTTTACTATTGCTCTCTTTGATTTATGTTATTGTTGCTTCCCATCTGAGGATATTTTCACTCTAGTAATTTTACTTTTTCCCCTTTTGGCTTTGGTTAAATAATTGGTAACCCTTGATTTATCAACCTCATTGTTGATTGGAAATTGGAATTAATTCATCCACTTAACTTACCTTCATAGTTAGAGGTTAACAAGGTGGGATTGAAATCCAATTCTCATCACAATTGATAAGGATAACTAGGATAAGACCTCCAGTTCTTATACCTTGCCAAGAGATTTTATTAGTTTTATTTTATTTTACTTATCATATAATATATTCGCACCTTACTTCCAAAATCCCAATTTACAACTCATAACCAATAATAAGAACATACCTCCCTGCAATTCCTTCAGAAGACGACCCGAGGTTTGAATACTTCGGTTATCAATTTTAAAGGGGTTTGTTACTTGTGACAACCAAAACGTTTGTACGAAGGGATTTTTGTCGGTTTAGAGACTATATCTACAACGCGACTATTTTTATGAAATTCTTTACTGACAAAAATCCTAACGTCAATATTATCAATGCATTTTTTTAGGATGCTTGTTCTAATTGATCATCACCTATTTCATGCATTGAGATTGTGGAATTGTGAAATTGGATCGGGAGCTTACCTAGTGACGTATTTTTGAGCTTTTCAAGCTTTGTGGACCATGCTTGCTATGTGAAATGATTTTTGACTTCTATGTCCTTTTCCTAAGTTCCATAGCATCCATGTGCTCCACCTCTATGTCACTTAGGTGTTGCAACAACTTTAATAGGTGTCATTGATTGTGGTGTAAGTTTCATATGCCAATATGTTCATCAAGTTTACTTACACATCAATCAATGCCCATTGATTATCCAATTTCACAATTGTTTGATTTTTGCTTGAATGCTTTTATGCTTCTTCACTACTTGTTTGGTTGCCTTAACCTACAAGTCTTTTAAAGTATCTCAAGCACACTAGAATGAGTGAAGTGCATGTTTTCTTTTGTGTAATTGTGACATAACTTTTGTACTAATGTGTATGTGTTCTAAACCATGCGCAATTTTAGAACTCACACACTTAGTTTTCCTCAATGCCACGCCAATTCACTCACTCAATTCTAGTGATTTACCTCATTCCAACAATTCACACTTCGTTGCTTTTGTATTTTCTCATCTTACGGTGTTTATTTTGTTTTTCATGATTGATGCACCATAAGCAAAAATGGAAGCGGAAGAAAGAACACGCAGCAACTAGTTGACCTACCAGCTGAAGGTAGCAACTAGGAAAGTCGCCGTACCCCCTTGCTCATTTAGTACACCGAGGACGGTGCAAACTTTTAAGTGTGGGGAGGTCGTCCGACCACTCGGCATTTTTGGGTAACAAGTCTCTAATCCCAACACTTTTGCATTTCATTTTAGGATTTTTAGTTGCATTTTCTTGCTTTGCATATGTATATATTAAGCTTAGCCAAAATCATGATATTTTCCAAGAATTTTATCTATAGGGCACCCCAATTGATTAGATAAAAAAATTTTTTTAAGAACTTGCTTGAATTATACAATTGTGGATCATGTTTTTGAGCTAAGAACACAAGCATGTGAGATTTGAGCCTAATTGTGTCGTTACATCATATAGCCACTTATTTTCATTCTTGTGTGCATTGTTCTCTTCCTATGATTGTAATCTTTGATTTGTTTGATTATTTATGTCCATTATTTGTGTATACATGCATTTATATGATTGAGGCCATTGTTCAAATAGCTCACTTACCCAAATAGCCTACCTTTTATCTTCCATTGTTAACCAATTTTGAGCATATGCCTAACCCATTTGTTCTTAATGTTAGCACATTACAAGCCTTAAGTGAAAAACAATAAATGTCCCTTGTTTGGATCTTTGATTAGCTTAAGCTAGTGAGAGTGCTTATCATTTAAGTTTGGGAGAGTTGGGGACATTGGGTAGAGATAAAAGTGTGTTTACATCTTTGTTGAAAAATCTTGGGAATTGGGTACATACTCATGTATTAATCAAATGTGAAACCATATGCATTGGTACTTCTATATATACTTGATGAAAAAAAATTAATATAGAAAAAGAAAGAAAAAGAATTGCAATAAAAAGGGGACAAAATGCCCCAAGGTGAAGTTCAATAAAAGTCAATGCATACCTATGGTGATCAAAAAGAGAATACATGAGTGTGTGTGAGAAAGTGAAGAATGGGTAGTCAGGTTTGTTTAGAATTGTATAGGTTGTCATAGGTTAGGTGGGAAGTTTAAGTTAATCAAAGATTCAAATTTCTAGCTCACTTGACCATATGCATCCTACCTTGACCCTAGCCCCATTACAACCTATGGGAAGTCCTCATGATAATTGTATGCATGCATAAAGTAATTGTTGATTGTTAGATAAAAAACAAATCTTGGAAAGCATGATTAGGGGAGAATTGAGTGAATCAACCCTATACACTTAAGTGCCTAGAGCGGATACACGTCCGGTGAGGGTTTGATGATTGGATTTTTGACGGTTTAGAATTTCACTAATGAAATCTCATTGTAAAGTATAGTTTCTAAACCAAACAATAATCCTTTCATACAAAAGATTGTTTATCACAAGTAACAAACCCCTAATTTTATAAACCGAAGTATTCAAACCTCGGGTCGTTCTCCCTAGGAATTGTAATGAAGTGTCTTGTTATTGGTTATGAGTTATTTTGGGGTTTTGGATAAGAAGCATGAAAAGTAAATGGCAATGAAAATAAACTAACAACTATAAAAGGCTCTTGGCAAGGTATGAAAATTAGAAGTCCTATCCTAGTTATCCTCCTCAATTGGGATGAGAATTGTTCATTGCTCCCACTTAGTTAACCTCTAACCCTGGAGGAAAGTCAAGTGGATGAATCAATTTGATTCCTCAAGCCCTAATCAACTCCTAAAGGAAAGACTAGCTTTAGAGGCATTCAAATCAATTAGCAACTTCTAATTATCAATCAACAAAGGAATTAGATAACTCAAGAGTCACTAATTACTCTACCTAGGCCAAGAGGAACAAAACCTACACTAAAATCCAACCAAGCATTTCATCAAACACTTGGAAGGCAAACCTAATCCTAATTCTAGAGAGAAGTGAGAGCTTCTCTCTCTAAAACTAACTCTAAACTACTCCTAATTATGCTATATGCTAGATTCATTAGATTGATGCCTTCCCCTTAATCCTTCATCCTTATATTCCTCTTCCTTAGCATTTGGCGCTAAAATGGGTTCAGAAACCCTCTCAAATCGCCAGGCACGTGTTGCATTAATGAAGTCATGTGCGGTCATCGACGCGTGCGCGCACGGTACGCGTGCGCGTCCCTGATCGATTCTGCAATGTGCGCGCGAGCGCCTTGTGCGTGTGGGCGTGCTTGGCCGAGATCAATTCTCTTGTCTTTTGTGCTTCTCTCCACTTGCATGCTTCCTTCTTTGCTCCTTTGATCCATGCCTAACCTATTTCAATCCTGGAATTACTAGCAAACACATCAAGGCATCTTATGGAATCAAGGAGAAATTAGAATTCATCAAAATAAGGCTTAAAAAGCATGTTTTTACACTTAAGCATAAATATGGGAGAGATAACAAAACCATGCTAATTCATAGGCTAAATGTGACAAAAGGTTATCAAAATACTCTAAATTCAATACAAGATAAACCCTAAAAATGGGGTTTATCAGGGTTCGATCGCTCAAGTACATGTTTCCACCCTTAATCATCTTTTCTTGCAAGTTTGTAAAATCATTCAACGATTCAATTCAATTGTGGGTTGATTTGATTGATATTGCTTAAGCCCTTATACTTATATATGTATTCTTGGAAATTGACATGTTTTGACCAAGTGAATGCATTCATGTAGATAGATTGCATATAGATAGATTGCATTTAGTAGTTTGCATTGAATAAATGTGATACCCTTTGCTTCTTTCTTGATTTTAGCATGAGGACATGCTTAGTTTAAGTGTGGGGAGATTTGATAAACCCCGATTTTGTGGTTTATTTTGTCCTTATTTTGGGGGATTTATCCACTTTTTCCCACATTTATTTAATGAAATAGCATGGTTTTGTACTTCTCCCTTGAATTGTGCTTAAATGTAAAAACATACTTTTTAGGCCTTAAATTGGTGATTTTAATTCACTTTAATCCCATTCAATGCCTTGATGTGTTTGTTAAGTAATTTCAGGTTCATAAGGCAAGTATTGGATGGAAGAAATGAGGAGAAAAGCATGCAAAGAGGAGAATGCATGAAGAAACAAAGATATGGAATGCACCAATGGACGCGCACGCGTACAAGGCGCGCACGCAAAAAAAGTCGCTTCTCACAAGGACGCGCACGCGTACACGCCGCTTACGCGCGGATTGGGAATTTGCCATCGATGCGCACGCGCACATGCCGCGCGCACGCCGATACTCTTACATGGCCCACTTAATGGCAAAAACGCTGGGGGAGATTTCTGAGCAGCCCAAGCCCAATTCCAACTTGTTTCTGAGTGTATTTCATGCAGAATTGAAGTCCAAGCAAGGAGGAAGCAATTAATTGTAGGTTTTAGCATCATGTAGGTTAGTTTCTAGAGAGAGAAGCTCCCTCTTCTCTCTAGAATTAGGTTAGGTTAATTTCCATCTTAGATCTAGGTTTAATTACATGTTTTTATCTTGTTTCTTTTATGATTTCTTACTTCTACTCCTTCATTCTCATGATTTGTAGTGTTAATTTCCCTTTTTGCTCTCCTTTGTGATGATGAACTCATGTTGGATTTGGATTTTCTTTTAATGAAATTTATTATTTGATGTTCTTTTAATTGTTGATTTGAGTTGTGAATTTACTTTTCTTGCAATTGGATGTTAGTGATCTAGAGTTGTTAGCTAGTATTGTTTCCATTGACGCTAATCTTTTGCTAATTTAATTAGTGAGTTGATTAGCACTTATGGAAGATTGTTTCCATTGACGCCAATCTTTTGCTAGTTTAATTAGTAAGTCGATTAGGACTTTTGGATTGAGATTAGCTAGTCTCATTAGACTTTCTCCGTATTTGTTGGAGTTGACGTAATGGGATAAATTCTTGTTTATATTTGTAACATGATTGATTATCTTGTTTGACTTTTCCCCTCTTTGTTGGAGTTGACTAAATAAGATGAATTAATCATGCATGACTAGGATAGAAAGCCTATGATCTCAATCCATTGCCATGAATGTCTCTCTTTATTACTTGCTTTCTTTAATTACTTGCTCAACTTACTTTTCTTGTCTTTTTATTTTATTGCCCCTCTAATCAACCAAAAACCCCCTATAACCCTCATAGCCAATACTCATACATTTCATTGCAACTCTTCGTGAGACGATCCGGAGTCCAAATACTCCAGTTATAAATTCATTTGGGGTTTGTTACTAGTGACAACCAAAATTTTTGCATGAAAGGATTATTGATTGGTTTGGAAACTATACTTCATAACGATACTTCATTAGATAAATTCTAAACTGTCAAGAAATCCGATCATCACTACCTGACATAGATAAAATTGCCCAAGACTCAAAATAGCATCCATAGTGGCTAAAATATAATTAATTCTTAATTAAACTCAACAATTTAAGTGCAAATTCACTAGGAAAAGATAGACAAGATGCTCACGCATCACAACACCAAACTTAAACTGTTGCTTGTCCTCAAGCAACCAAAACTAATATAAGCTTATAATGTGAATTTGCATGAGAATGAGAGTTCGATTAAGCTCGTGTTTGTTCTTATAGTGGGGTTTACAACTGCAATCCTGAATAGGTTTGGCATCTCACTCTCCCATGCGTCAGAAGAATATTAATGTCATTCAGAATTTGAATCCGGATAATATTATGAATTCTCTGATCTTTTATATTTCAGTTTAATCCTTGAACACAGCAAAATTTACTTTAATTTATTTTTCTTTGGTGCTTTGCACCTTAAGCCTAGCCGTGACTTTAAATGTTTTGTCTCAAGAGTAACTTGACACAGAAACACCACTAGCACTTAACTGGGGAACTCTCTTTGAGTTCTGATTTTTCTTTCAGTTACTCCCAGACAGTGGTGCTCAAAGCCTTTGGCATACTCTGTTAAACGCACTTGGTCTCGACTCTAAGTGTTCTGTCTTAAGGATTACTTGACACAATCACACCACAAGCATATGATTAGGGAAACAACTCTTTGAGCTTTTAATCATGTCTGACCTCCCTAGTCATTGATGCTCAGAGCCTTGGACCTTGCTTTTATTATTATTTA
Organism: Arachis duranensis; assembly: GCF_000817695.3. NCBI lineage: Eukaryota > Viridiplantae > Streptophyta > Magnoliopsida > Fabales > Fabaceae > Arachis > Arachis duranensis. The sequence continues at coordinate 87,080,494 of NC_029772.3, forward strand.
TTTTTTTCTTTTGCTGTTTCTTTTACTTCGAGGATTAAATTTTTGTTTATTTCAAAGAAGTCATAATAATTCTCTAAATTCATATTCCTTATACATCAACATCCTTTGATTCAAATTCAAATATGCACCGTTCATATCATGCATTCAAAAATCATAGAAAATACCACCACCTTTAAGTAAATCAGACTATTCTTAAAATTAACTCAATTTCTCATGCAATACATCACTTCTTTTTCTTTTCTTTTTAGATTCAAGTTCAGTGAGTGGTACATGAAACATCTTTTCAGCCTTAAAGTAATTAAAAGAAAACTAAACTGGTCTTAGGATTCTAACTAATAAAGGATCATGCAACAAACAAAGCAAAATAGCATAAAGCCGGAACATAACATAGAAAAAGAGGGGAGGAAAAAAATGAAAGGAACTCAACCACCTTAGTTATCCTAGCGGTCGCTTTATTCTTCCGGTTGTGCTCTTCAATGAAGATGATTCGCCTCCCTTTTGTGCCAGAAAACCAATAAGCGCAGCATCATCAACACCAAACTTAAAGGTTTGCTTGTCCTCAAGTAAAGAAGAACTGAAAGTAGAAGAGACAAATATTATGAGGAGAGAAAAATAAAAGGATAAAAGAATAAGAGAGAATTAGGATTGGGAGAGAGAGAGAGAGAGAAAGAAAACTAGGCGGCACAAGCGATGCGTACGCGTACGGCACGCGTACGCGTGGGTCGCGCATTTTTCGTAATGACGCGTTAGCGTCATGCACGCGATCGTGTGCCCTGGGTTTTGTGCATTTTGCGCGAAACCAGCTGCGCGCCCGCATGACTTTCTGTTTGCATGGCTTAAGAACCAAATTTTCATACGACGCGGGCGCGTCATGCACGCGCTTGCGTGGGTGGCCATATGTGCAATTGACGTGGTCGCGTTGATCACGCGTACACGTGGCCAAATTTGTGCTTTCAGCACACTTCTTGCCCCAAGCCAGCACAACTCTCTGCCCAAACACTCTTTTACGTCGATTTTGCAGGTCACGCGTACGCGTCATTGAAGCGCACGCGTGGATGGGGATAATTGCAAATGACGCACATGCGTGAGGTACGCGTACGCGTGGGTTGTTTATGCTAAAGGCTTGGTTCCGGCGCCATTCCCGCTCAACTCTCTGTCAAATTTTATTTTTCACTCACACATGATCGACGCGTTCGTGTCAGTGACGCTTGCGCGTTGTATGCGCTTTTTTTTAATATAGAGCTTGAGGTGTTCAGTTCCTGTGATAAAATAGCTGCATGATCAGAAAATTAGTAAGAACTCAATAAAAATCAAACAAGTAAGAAAACTACTACTACGAAAAATAACTAAGGATACAAAATTATCGGGTTGCCTCCCGACAAGTGCTTCTTTATCATCACTAACTTGACGGTCAGTTCTGCTAATTCAGCAGATGAGTGGACCTCTGGCGATCAATCTCGCCTCCAAAAAAGTACTTCAACCTCTGCCCATTCACTGTGAATTTCCTGTCAGAATTCTCTTCCTGTATTTCCACATGACCATATGGTGAAGCTCTGGTAACCACAAATGGTCCTGACCATCGGGATTTCAGCTTCCCGAGAAAGAATTTGAGCCTTGAATTATATAGAAGCACTCTTTGTCCTGGCTCAAAGACTCTGATGGCAATCTTTTTGTCATGCAGTAGCTTGGTTCTCTCCTTATAGAGCTTGGCATTCTCATAGGCTAAATATCTGAATTCATCAAGCTCATTCAATTGAAGCATTCGCTTAATTCCTGTAGCTTCTGAATCAAGGTTCAGATATCTGATTGCCCAGTAAGCTTTATGCTCCAGCTCAACTAGCAAGTGACAGGCTTTGCCATAGACCAACTGATAAGGAGACATGCCAATGGGAGTCTTGTACGCTATCCGGTATGCCCAGAGAGCATCATCAAGCTTCCTAGACCAGTCCTTTCTTGAAATACTGACGGTCTTCTCTAGAATCCTCTTAAGTTCCCTGTTGGAAACTTCAACCTGTCCACTTGTCCGAGGGTGAAAAGGGGTTGCCACTTTATGACAGACTCCATATCTCTGTAGAAGAGAGTCCAATTGTCTATTGCAGAAATGACTTCTTCCATCACTAATGAGTGTCCTTGGGACACCAAACCGGCTAAAGATATATCTCTGAAGAAAGCTCATTACCACTTTGGCATCATTGGTGGGCAAAGCCACAGCTTCCACCCATTTGGACACATTGTCAACTGCCACTAGAATATAGTTCTTTGAATGTGAGGGTGGGAAAGGTCCCATGAAATCAATACCCCATACATCAAAAAACTCAACCTCAAGAATTTCCTGCTGTGGCATTTCATGGTTGGCAGGGAGATTTGCAGCTTTTTCACATCTACCACAGTGCTTCACAAATGCTCTTAAGTCCCTGAAGAGAGTCGGCCAGTAAAACCCGCTCTGAAGGACTTTTGTAGCTGTTCTTTCACCACGAAAATGGCCTCCATAATCAGACTCGTGACAATGCCAAAGAATCTGCTACTTTTCCGCATCCGGGACACATCTCCAGATTATTCCATCTGAGCACCTTTTAAAAAGGTATGGTTCTTCCCAAATGTAGTACTTTGCATCAGTCAATAGCTTCTTCACTTGTTGCCTACTCTACTCCCTTGGGATAAAATTCATGGCCTTATAATTTGCAATTTCTGCAAACCATAGAGCCTGTTGAATGAGGAACAATTGTTCATCCGGAAACATCTCAATCACAGTTGTGGGTGGTTGTACTCCTGCTTCAGGCTCAATTCTGGAAAGATGGTCAGCTACTTGATTCTCTGACCCTTTGTTGTCTTTTATCTCAATATCAAACTCCTGAAGGAGCAATACCCATCTGATTAATCTTGGTTTAGAATCCTGTTTTGGTTAGAAGGTACTTTAAAGCAGCATGATCAGTATAAATAATAACCTTAGAACCAAGTAAATAGGACCTAAACTTATCAACAGCATACACAACAGCTAATAATTCCTTTTCTGTAGTTGTGTAATTCTTTTGGGCATCATTTAACACACGATTAGTATAGTAAATGACATGTACAAGCTTACCATGCCTCTGTCCTAAAACAGCTCCTATAGCAAAATCACTAGCATCACACATTAATTCAAATGGTAGATCCCAAGTCAAGGGGAGCTATAATGGGGGCAGAGGTAAGGTTTGCTTTCAAGGTTTCAAAAGCATGCAAACAATCAGAATCAAAGACAAAAGGAACATCAGCAACCAAGAGGTTGCTTAGAGGTTTAGCAATTTTAGAAAAATCCTTTATAAATCTTCTATAAAATCTCGCATGACCCAAGAAACTCTTGACTGCCTTAACATTAGTTGGTGGTGGTAATTTTTCAATTACCCCCACCTTTGCTCTATTAACCTCAATTCCCTTACTTGAAATCCGGTGTCCAAGAACAATACCTTCTGTAACCATAAAATGACATTTTTCCCAATTTAAAATAAGGTTTGATTCTTGACACTGTTTCAATACAAGAGATAAATGATTAAGGCAGGATTCAAAAGAATTACCAAAAACAAAAAAGTCATCCATAAATACCTCAATAAACTTTTCAACCATATCAGAAAAAATTGAAAGCATACACCTCTGAAAATTTTGCTGGAGCATTGCAAAGTCCAAAAGGCATTCTTCTGTAGGCAAATACTCTAAAGGGGCATGTGAATGCTGTCTTCTCTTGATCTTGAGGATCCACTACAATTTGATTATATCCAGAATATCCATCTACAAAATAATAAAATGCATGACTAGCTAACCTCGCAAGCATCTGATCAATGAAAGGTAGGGGAAATAATCCTTTCTTGTAGCATTGTTGAGTCTACTGTAATCTATACACATTCTCCATCCTGTGACAGTTCTTGTGGGAATAAGCTCATTCTTTTCATTCTTGATCATTGTCATCCCTCCTTTCTTTGGAACTACCTGCACAGGACTTACCCAAGGACTGTCAGAAATAGGATAAATAATTCCTACTTCCCATAGTTTCATTACCTCCTTTTGGACCACCTCTTTCATGGTTGGATTGAGTCTCCTTTATGGTTGCACGACTGGTTTAGCATCATCTTCAAGGAGGATCTTGTGCATACACTTGGTTGGACTAATCCCCTTTAAGTCACGAATGGTCCACCCAAGAGTTGTTTTATGGCTCTTGAGCACTGAAATAAGTGCCTCTTTCTCTTCAGGCTTCAGAGAAGAGCTATAATCACTGGATATGAGTCATTCTCACCCAAGAACACATACTTCAGAGAAGGAGGTAAGGATTTGAGCTCAAGCTTGGGGGCTTCCTCCTCTGCTTTAGGCGTGTGAACCATAGCTTTCTGGGATGGTAAATTATCAATTTCAACTAATTCATACTCAGAGATAGGATCCAGAAATGTCATCATGCACCTCAGCTTTTAGTACCTCTTGAACAAGTGGTTCAATAACATCCATTTTCATACACCCTTCAGAATCATTAGGGTGTTTGAGAGCTTCAAAAATATGAAGGACCACCTATTCTTCATTGACCCTCAGGATTAATTCACTATTTTGTACATCAATCAGAGCTCTACCTATAGCTAAAAAGGGTCTACCAAGTATAATAGAGGATTCTACCTCCTCTTCCATGTCTAATATAACAAAATCAACAAGAAAGATGAATGGTCCTACTTTAACAAGTAAATCCTCAACAACACCCAATTTAATAGAAAGATCAGCAAGTTGAAGGGAAATACGAGTGGGTTTTACCTCCTCAATTTGAAGCTTTTTCATTACTAAAAGTGGCATTAGATTGATGCTAGCTCCAAGGTCACATAAAGCTCTCTAAATGGTGACGTCTCCAGTGGTGCAAGGAATCACAAAGCTCCCTAGATCTGGCATCTTCTCAGGAATGTTGTGTTGAATAATAGCACTGCACTCCTTGGTTAATACCACGGTTTCTTGTTCCTTCCAGTTCCTCTTGTGGGTCAACAATTCTTTCATAAATTTAGCATAGAGAGGCATTTGCTCTAGAGCCTCTACAAAGAAAATGTTAATCTGTAGCTTCTTGAAGACATCTAAAAATTTAGAGAACTGCTTTTCTTTGGAAGCCTTCTGAAGTCTCTGAGGATATGACATTTTTGGCTTGTATTCAGGAGCCTTTGGCAATGTAAGATACGTGTCTAGAGAGTCAGGGAATGGGTTGTCTGCACGCTTTGGAGGGGCGTGCTCCACTTCATCCTTTTTCTCCTCTGGAGCTTTCTTTTCAACTAGCTCTTCATTGGCCCTTGTCTCAGAACCAGCTGTTTTACCACTTCTCAATTGGATAACCTTGCAGTCTTCTCTTGGGTTCACCACTGTATCACTTGGAAATGTACTTGTACACCTCTCCGGTATTTGCTTACTCAGCTGGCCCATTTTAACTTCTAAGTTTCTAATGGAGGCTCTGGTTTCCTACATAAAACTCCTTATCATCTCCCAATTAGAATCTTCCTTGGATTTGGAGTTAGCCTGCTGAGGCTGAGGTTGGTGGTTATTGTAACTATTTTGTTGGAAGCCGCCCTGAGAATTATTGTTGAAATTCTGAGGTCTCTGAGGTTGGTCTCTCCACCCAAAATTTAGGTGATTTCTCCATCCTTGATTGTAAGTCTGAGAATAGGGGTCATTATTGGGATTTTTAGAACCACTCCCCATGTAATTGACCTGTTCAGAAGAGGATTGAGCATACCCAAAATTATCATTTTGCACTAAATTTCCTCCCATGTCATAGGAGATCTCTTGAGGTGGATTTTGGGTGTTGATAGCTGAGACTTGCATGCCACCCATGTGTTGAGTAAGTAGATTTATTTGCTGAGACATAAGCTTGTTCTGAGCAAGAATAGCATTAAGAGCTTCCACTTCCATGATACCCTTCTTCTGAGGACCCTCAGAGTTCACGGAATTCCTGTTAGATGAGTATAAATATTGGTTGCTAGCAACCAATTAATAAGCTCAATAGTCTCCTCCGGTGTCTTTTTTTGTGCAATGAACCTCCTGCAGAATTGTCTAAGCACATCTTGGACATTTCACCCATGCCTTCATAGAAGATATCTAGTTTTGTCCATTTGGAGAACATGTCTGGAGGGCATTGTCTAATCAGTAGCTTGTATCTCTCCCAAGCTTCATACAGAGTCTCACCATCATTCTGCCTGAAGGTCTGAACCTCCACCCTAAGCTTAGTCAGCTTCTTTGGTGGGAAAAATTTAGTGAGAAATTTAGTAACCACCTTGTTTCAAGTATCCAAGCTCTCCTTGGGTTGAGAATCTAGCCATAGCTTTGCTCCATCCCTTAGAGCAAACGGGAATAGCATGAATTTATACACATCTGGGTTTACTCCATTTGTCTTCACAGTATCACAAATTTGCAGAAAACTAGAGATAAATTGATTTGGGTCTTCATGGGGAAGACCATCATACTGGCAGTTTTGTTGCACCAGAGTGACCAGTTGAGGCTTCAACTCAAAGTTGTTCGCAGCAATAGGAGGCACCGCAATTCTCTTTTCATTCGGGTTTGTCGCATTGGTATTATCAGTATTAATTGGATCCATAGTGGATTCTGCAGCCTTGTAAAGTTTTGCTTGTTGTAAACGCCGCCTGAAAGTCCTTTCAGGTTCAGGATCAAAGTCTAAGAGATGTTCTTTGTCTCTGTTCCTGCGCATAAACAAACAGCAAACAAGAAAGAATGGGAATCTCTACGTCAGAGTACAGAGAATTCCAAGTGAGGTATCCTATGTAAAAATACTAAATAAAAAATAAATAAATAAATAGAAAAAAGATAATAAATAGTCAACACCAAACTTAATTTCAGAAATTAAGAAAAATATTCATGCTATCTATTTATTAAAAAAAATTTGTAAAATAAATTTTAATAAAATTAAAAATAAAACGCCTAACCTAAACAATCAAATAACTGATAGTTGTTAATCACAGTCAATCCCCGGCAACGGCACCAAAAACTTGGTGCAGTATTTTACAACCCACAAACTAACCGGCAAGTACACCGGGTCGTACCAAGTAATACCTTACGTGAGTAAGGGTCGATCCCACGAGGATTGATGGATTAAGCAACATTAGCGTTTGATATATAGGATTAGTTAGGCAAGTAGAAAATGGTTTTGAGATATTCAAAGAGCATTAAACAGTACTTTAAGAATTTCAGAAAGCAAGCAGCAATGAGTTGGGAATAAAATATTTGAGAAAGCAGTCAAGGTTTGAGAGTTATCTATTTTTTTTTGATTTATTTTTCTTACTAACTACTTTAATCATGCAAGATTTAATTTCATGGCAAACTATATTTGACTAGACCCTAATTCCTTAGACCTTCCTAGTCTCCTCTAAAATTCATTAACTGCCAATTCCTTGGTCAATTAATTCCAATTAGAGGGTGATGATCAATTTCTAGTTTATATGCCAAAAGAATCCTAATTATCCAAAAATAAGGGGATTATATGTCACGTATCCCGTTAAATACAAACAATTAGAAATTCAGTATAATATGTTTTCAAGCTGTTGTTCAAGTAAAGAGCTTTTCCAAATTTTACAAGAACTCAATTAGAACATGGGTCATACTTCCGTTCCACTCAATGTTCATAAAATAAAGAATGAAAACAATGATTGAAGTATAAATCTAAACATGGATTAAATTAGAAAGATCAAACGAATAAATCCATACAAATAGACAGAGCTCCTAACCTTAACAATGGAGGGTTAGTTGCTCATGGTTCAGAGAGAAAATAAGGATTGTCAAAATATACAGAGTTCTTATCTGATGGCATCTAAATTCCTATTTATAACTAATCCTAATAACTTTAAAATCTAATTATCTAAAAATAATATCTTTTCCTAAAAATCATATTTGAATTTAAATTCGAATTAATTTACAAGTCTTTCGCTGATGGGTGGGGACCACTTGATTTGTCCATTCTGCAGCTTCTAATCTGTGTTTTCTGGGCTGGAAACTGGGTCACAACGCGGCCCAAAATCCACGCCAGTGCTTTTTGTAAATTCTGTAGATCGCGCACGTCACGCGTACGCGTCAATCACACGTACGCATCACTGGTCTTCTTCGCAAGTCACGCGGACGTGTCGGTCACGCGGACGCGTCGGTCACGCGGACGCATCACTGAGCAAATCTTCAATTCACACGTGCGCGTCAGTCACGCGCACGCGTCACCATGGATACTTCTAGATCACGCGCATGTGTCAGGCACGCGTGCGCGTCGCTCCTCGCAGCCATCTCCTTTGATTCTTGTGCTGCAGAAACTCCGTCAAATTCCGCCGAATGCTATCTGAAATAGATAAAATTGCCCAAGACTCAAAATAGCATTCATATTGGCTAAAATATAATTAATTCTTAATTAAACTCTACAATTTAAGTGCAAATTCACTAGGAAAAGATAAACAAGATGCTCACGCATCAGGGTGGTGATGGGGAGACAAACCAATGGTGAAACTCGACCTCAGTCTTAGGATAAGCAGCATTCACAAAAACCTCTGTGCATCCTTGCCCTTGAAACTCATGGTGAAATTTACCACCACGTGACAGATATAAAAAGCCCGGTATGCATTAGGCGGAAGCCAGCCACCATCAGCAGCCTCCAATGCAGCCTTTATCCCGTTGTGCCTATTTGGTATGACTAGAATACCCCGTTGAGGCGTTACATGCTGTCGAAGGTGAGATAAAAATATTGACCAAGACTCTGCATTCTCACCCTCTACAAGTGCAAATGCAATAGGAATGATATTGGAGTTGCCGTCCTAAGCAATCGCGACAAGTAGCGTACCACCGTATTTGCCGTACAAGTGCGTCCCGTCGACACTAACCAACTACTTGCAATGATGGAAGGCCTCGATTCATAGTGGGAATGTCCAGAAAAGCCTATGGAAATAAGCTGATGAGTCATCCACTTACCCACCAACCCTCACAGTGCGCGTCCTCAACCCCGCGACACTATTTGGCCTCATGATCTGCACATCCAGTACGTGTCGCAGCAAATGATTTTATGACTCTTCCCAATCTCTATTAATCTGTGCTACGACCTTCTGTTTATCCATCCAAACCCTCCTGTAAGTCGGTCTAAACCCGAAACGTGCCTCTGTTGCATTCTGTAGTACCTTGATCGAGACAACAGCATCAGCTCTGATCATGTGTAATATGAAGGCCGATATGAGATGATTATCAAGCATCTTGTGATCACTAGATATCGATGTGGCCAAGCAAGTATGAGGACCATTGTACCATTTTACTTCTCAAATACCTCTGCACTGGCGGAGGCTAACCCGAATGAGCCATGTGCACTCGTTCCCCAACACTTTGTACTCAACCTCACAACAGATGCTATAAGTCTTCACGCTTAACACGATCTCCTCTTTATCCTGAAATTGCTATGGTACCCCGCGACACTATCATGGTATCCAAGTTCAAAGTTGAAAAATGTGGGGGGTACTGATGAGTTCCTGAACTAGATGCTCCTCCACCCACATCATCATCATCATCATGCAATGTATCCTCAACGCCATCCGGTATTCCACCCTCTCCGAAAATCGGGACCATAATAGGAGTACCGGGCATCGCAATCGCAACCTCACCCAAGGGTCCAGTGTCACATATTCCTCCGTCACAGTTTCAATTCAGATTAGCTGCAAAGGATGGAGATGCAACTAAAACTACCTCAGGTACAATCATCGGCACAGCTGACGAGGCACCAACAGGCTTGGAACTAGAGCAGGTTGGTATTGCTGAGAATTGAGGATTTTGGTTCGATCCTCTAGAACTACAGAACTACAGACCACATCCACAAGTTTTGCCAATAACTCAGGGGTCTTCACCTCAGAAAACTGACAACGACAACGGAACAGAACTTGCAAATCTTCGTCACTGCCTATGACGAATGAATCATACTTCACATCATCGCCCAACACGAAAATCGAAATTTTGTAGAATAACTTCTCCACCTGTTTCACGCCATGCAGCTTTAGTTTCTGGAGTATAGTATTCTGAAACTCAGTGAAACTCGTCGAAGGTTTGAGGAAAACACTCAGCGGATCTTTGTCGGTAAATTTAATTCCCGATCACCTTTTTTTCTTAATGGGCCCTCTATAGTATACTAGAACTAAAAAACTCTCATCACTAGCCATTACGAGTGGTAAAAAATTCACGTTTAGCTCGTATTGATATACGTTAGGACTATTACTCGTATTTATACATACTAGTAAACCGAAATCTAATGGTTTTGATTTACCATTACCCAATACCATTGTAAATCGATTTTAATGGATTCGATTTGCTAAATCGAATCTTATTGATTCAATTTAGTATAATTTATATAAATTGAAACCTATAAATTCGATTTACTTTTGAATCACAACTTTAAATAATTCAAATCCAGTAGATTCGATTTTTATTAACAACTCTAATTCAAATTCGATAAATTCGATTTATATAGAAATATGCAACGAGACAATCTAGTAATATTTCTGAGTTTGGAAAATCCAAATAATATTGGAATGGCTTTGGTTTATGAAGGTGAATTACCCTAAAATAATTTCTGCCAAAGACCATCTCAGAAATAAATAAATAAATAAATAAATAAATAAAACATACCTGGTAATTGGTAAAGATGATCATCGTCGTAATGACGTAACCTGAGATGGGTGAGTAAGAGGCAATATTAACCAAAAAAAAAAGGGGGAGCAGAAGAAAAGAAATGGAGGAAGAAAAAGCGGCAGCATACTACGACGAGCTTACCAGAAAGGGCGAAGGAGCTGCCAGATTCAAGCAAGGGCTTGGCTTTTCAAGCGCCCCTTCAAACGACGACGCTCCAAAGCGAGGCTCAGCCCTTGCTTCTTCTTCTTCCTCCTTTCTTTCCAAATTCGTCAAAGCTTCCGCCCCTTCCAATTCTAACTCTCCTCCACCGCCGCCACTGTCGTCGGAGTCTGACAAGCAAGCGCCGCTCCTCTCCATTCAAGACAAGCTCAAGAAAAAGCCCGCCCCCGATTCTTCTAGGGTTCCGGAGAAGAACAGAGATAGGGAACCCGATCCAACCACCAGAAGACGAAGCAGAAGCAGAACTAGAAGTAGAGACAGATGTAGGGAGAGGGGAAAGGAATCGAGAAGGAGAAGTAGGAGCAGAAGCAGAAGCAGAGAGAGACACTCTCATAGAGACAGAGATAGAGATAGGGATAGGAGACGAAGAAGAAGGAGCAGGTTGAGAAGTAGAAGCGATTCCGATGGGGAGAGGCGGCGTAGAGGGAGACGCAGGAGCAGGAGTAGAAGTGTTTCTCCCCGCAGGTCAGAGAAGAATAGGGATCGAGATGATAGAAGAAAGGGGAACAATGCTGGGGTTGATTATGCCAAGCTTATTTCTGGTTATGACACTATGGTATCTTCAATCTTCTTCCCCTAAAAGAACAAAAAAAAAAGGAAAAAGAAAAAGAAGTGTTTGTGCTTGATACTTTGGTTTATTTCAATTTTAATTATTTGTGCCATGCCAAGCTTGTTGTCTAAGTGATGTGAGTAGTAATGGAGCTTATTGTTTGTACTTTGTAGAACTGCTTAGTATTTAGTTAGTTTCTTAAAAGTAAAAATCTTAATTAGTTTTCTCACTTTGCAATTACTCAAACAGTCATCTGCTGAAAGAGTCAAAGCTAAGATGAAGCTTCAGCTCTCCCAAACTGGTAAGTCTATAGTCCTTATTCAGACTTTCAGGTGGTGCTTTTTGATGCACAGCTTTGTTCTGCATATTCTAATTTGCTTTATGAACCATGAAATGTTCACACTGTCATTGTCATTGATTCTATTATTCTATATATTGCTTATGTTTACTATTGTGGTAATCAAGTGTAAGAACAATTTCCAACAGCTTACTGTGCGAAAATACAAGGTGAACTTGACTTTGCATGAATATCTCTGGTTGCTGTAGTGTGTGACCATGTGGTATCAGAATTTTAGGCTGGGGTTATGAAAAATATTTTACATTCAGACTTGAAGAGAATACAGTAATAGTTACTTATTATTGAGCAAGTGTGCTGGTTTATACACGTTGTACCAACTTGATTTCGTGGGATATTTTTTAATGCAGCGGCCCAAGACTCAGAAAAAGGTAAGGGCTGGGAGCGATTTGAGTTTGACAAGGATGCCCCTCTTGAAGATGAGGAAATTGAAGGTTGGACTTGTTTGCCAATTTCATTATTCTAAATAAATTTACCCAGACTTCTTCACTGCAAATATAATCTGTTTTAAAATGTTCAAATATCCTTCCAATGGACAGCTTTTTGAGTCTTCCTATGTTTTCCTGATAATGCAGCACAGGGTCCTGAATCATGATAATGTAAACTTCATTTTTAATTGATCCAATGTTGAGTACCGTTGTTGTGTGCTTGTTAATACCATCAATACTTACTGATTTTAATTGTTCATTGCTTAGTCATGGTGATTCTTTTAATTATTGAATGCCAATGATATTTTTGCTTATAAATGATAATGAGTAATGGTTTGGGGTTTGGCTTGAAGCCTGAAACTTAATTGAACTGATTGTATTTGCCCACCTATCTGCAGTGGCTGAAGATGATGCCTCCTTGGTCAAGCAAATTGGCCAGAGTTTCCGGTATTCTAAAATAGAGGTATATTCCTCTTCTTATATTCATGAATAGTCAGTTTTGTTCCTTGTTAACATACATGCATCATCTATGTATGGAAAACTGAACATAGAATCCATGTTCTTATCAAGGCAAGAAGGGAGGAACAAATTCAAGCTGCTCATGACGAAGCCATGTTTGGTACTTCAGCACTTCCACCTCCTACCAGTACTGACAGTGAGCCTGAAAGGGAGAATGAGAAAGAAGTTGATAAAAAAGCTGTTGTTACAAGCCTTTTAAGTGAAACGGTAAGTGGTTTCTCTGCAGACTTATGTGGATAAGCATGATGAGTCATTTAAGTAATCCTTGTATTTGGATTCAGGTGCTGGCCAAGAGAAAAGGATCTTGGCGAGATCGAGTTCGAGAATCATAGATGTCGCACCTTGTGGCTGATGCTGCTAACAGAAAGGCTTGCAAAAGTATTTAGAAATATAAACAAGTATTAGGTACCTATGCAACTTTTATATTTTGAGAAGTTGAAGCATATATTTATAGTTTGACAGGCTATACGTGCCTCTGTTTGTCATCACAGAAGAGGGGAAGTGTGGGATGTCTAGAAAGCCTTTTTGTAGATATTCAGTTTCAGTCTTTGTTTAAACTTTCAAGTGAATAGAACAGAATGAATTAGTTGTTTATTGTTTTCCAAATTCATTCCTTTCCATCCTCGTCGCCTGTGGGGCGTTTAGGTGGTTGGCAGAACTTTTCTGGACTGTCCTCCACCTTGTGCGCAACTTTCATCTAAAGAGACCCCTTTTTAAGCATGACAAGGAAGAATAAGAACAGTCAACGACTGAAACATAGGAGAAAAACGGCCTTAAAAGCGCAGTTCCTGGTTCCTGCATCCCTACCTTCCTTGAGCGCATTCCGGTGAAGTGACAGGGAATAAAGTGCCAATGACAAGGAAGGTTTCAATTTTTGAGATTTTGTTCTCAAACTCACTGTTACAAGAAGCAAAAAATCTTGGCTTTTATATTCACTCACTGGCATTCAATCATTAACTCTAAACTTTTAATGTTCTTCTACTAAATATACTTTTTATACATGTTATTGTTTTATTTATAGATTTAATTCGACATTGTATATTTTTATAATTATAGTTCTTGTGTATTATATTTATTATTTTTTATAATATAATTTATTGATTTCATTAAGTAAAGTAAATTAAATAAATTAATAATAATAATAATAATAAGTTATAGCATATTAAAAAATATTACTATGAATAATAGAAAAAAATATTTATATATCTAAAAGTGATTTTAACTAATATTATCTAAATAATATTTATTTTATTAAAATCAATTTTCGTATAGAGTTGTCAAACATAAATTATGTTGACACAAACTCACTTTTACCTAGAAAATCACTTTCATGCAAATTCTAAGTTTGATAAACACCAATCCAAACACACACCTAGGTGGTGGAGGACTATAGAGGCATTATAATAGATAAATGATCCAAAGGAATTTTAGATCGGACACTTTAGTTTTCAACAAATTTTTATTTTTTAAAAATTTTTATTCTCTAAAAGTCTTCATAAATTACTTTTGTCGAACAGATTGATTCTTGTCTCATTTTGAATATCAACTAATTTGTTTTAGAGAGTATTTTTTGAGGATCTAATCATTTAATAATGAAATTTGTTAGGGACTTATTTGTCTAATATGCATATTGAAAAATTGACTCAAAATGACTCAAGGACTAATGTGTTTAATGAGAGCAATTCTCAAAGACTTTTAAAGAATAAAAATTTGGAGACTAAGGTATCTAATCTAAACATTTTTGGGAACTAAATTGGATGTTTACTAAAAAAATAACTTATTTTGTTTTGAGACGGTATATAGGTTAATCGTCAGCGTAACAAAAAATACCTCCATAGGTTCCCTACCTTGAGAGTAGGGTTAAGCTTAGGCTAAATCA